>NW_026067965.1:418683-472104 GCF_014885135.2 Alexandromys fortis
TTTTTGGTTTTTCAAGACAGGGTTTCTCTATGGTTTTGGAGCCTGTCCTGGAACTAGCTCTTGTAGACCAGGCTGGTCTCGAACTCACAGAGATCCGCCTGCCTCTGCCTCCCAAGTGCTGGGATTAAAGGCGTGCGCCACCACCGCCCGGCTGGAACACATTCTTTTATCCCAGCACCAGGAGGCAGACATAGGCGGATCTCTGTGAGTTCAAGACCAGCCTGTGGCTTTTTCAAACCCCCTTAGCGTTTTCCTCTCAGACACATACTCCCTCTTCCACTCTACCCTCTCATTCCTTTCTCCACTTAAACATCCATGCCTGTTATTCCCCTTTGACCAGAAGGGCTACTTCTAGGGAGCTGAAAGACGGATAAAAGCGGGAGAGGTGGGCCAAGAAACCATAACGGAGAAAGAAATACCATGTTTTCTCATGGGGAATCTAGATGTGTGTGTGTGTGTGTGTGTGTGTGTGTGTGTGTGTGTGTGTGTGTGTAAATGATTCCAGAGTTCTGAGGAGGAGGGAGTGTGCACCCTTCTCCACCTGTGTGCCCAGGGGGTCGTCTTAGAGCAGCAGCTGGTGTCTTCCTCCCCTCCAGCTGCCGTCTAGCACGTCAGCACAAGCTGGGCAGCTTCAGACAAAGCAAACATATTCATTCTCCCACTATTCTGGAAAACAGAGGCCAGAAGCCCAGGCACTGCAGGGTTGATTCAGACTGCAGGGTCCTGGTCTCTTTCAGCTTCTTATAGCAGCAAGGCATGTGGCAACACGCCTCTAGTCTCTGCCCACTTCCCATCACCTCTCTCTTGCCTCTGTGACTCATCTTCTGAGGACAGTAGCAACTCAGCATAGGAGTCTCCCATAAACCTGGGGACAATGACATCTCAAGGCCTCTGTTGGATCTACACAAACATGCTTCCATATACACACATGCATCAGCTGTTGACAGCTAGACAGACTTGGCAGGACAATCCTAGTACATGGGAAAGGGTGATAGGAGAGTTCTCGAGGCACATACATCCCCTACAGGGAAATGCAGGTTCCCCAAAGGCTCTGCCTCAGAAGTATAGAGGCCAGGCCTGCAAGGAGCAAGTGAAGGTAACCTTGCTTACGATGGTGAAGCTGTTTGCAAAGATTGACAGGTTTGGTGTCCCAGCAAACTTTCACAGAAGAAAAAGTTTCTCTTGGGAGCTTGATGGAATTACTTATTTCCCATCTATTTAGAAATAAAGTTTAAGCAAAGTGTAGTGGCACACACCTTTAATCCCAGCACCCATGAGGCAGAGGCAGGTGGATCTCTATGAGTTTGAGGTTAGTGTGGTCTACAGAGAGAGTTACAGGACAGCCAGATAGTGAAATCCTGTCTAATAAAAAAAAAAAAAGAAAGGAAGGAAGGAAGTCAGGAAGAAAGGAAGGTTAAAACAAAAGAAGTAAAAACAAATACATGTGTGTATGTATATATGTATTGGGGTTTTTTTTGGGAGGGGGGAGACTCCTCGGGTCACTTCCTGTATCAGTAGATAGTCCAATAATGCACAGATACTCCTTGACTTCTAGGGATTTAAAATAAGCCTGCTAGTTGAGATATGATGAATAAAAATGTGTTTAATAAATTTAACCTACTGAACATCATAGCATGACATACCCGCCTTAAGGACGCTCAGGACACTGCTAGAGTTTGGCAAAGTCGTGTAACACAAAGCTCACTTTATAATAAAGTGCAGTCTATTGAATGGTGTCCTCATAGTGAAGAAGGGAGTGGCTAAATGGGCACATAGCATCAGTATATGGTTTCTGGAAAAGTACATCTTCTTTCCAATGTATGTGGCTTATTTATTTATTTATTTACTTATTTATTTATTATGTATACAATATTCTGTCTGTATGCCTGAAGGCCAGAAGAGGGTGACAGACCTCATTACTGATGGTTGTGAGCCACCATGTGGTTACTGGGAATTGAACTCAGGACCTTTGGAAGAGCAGGCAATGCTCTTAACCACTGAGCCATCTCTCCAGCCCCTGTATGTGGCTTTTGTACCATCTTAGGGCTGAAAACTGGCAAGTCAAATCATTGCTGGTTTGAGGACTGTCTAGCCAGTGATCCTAACTTCTCTCTGTACAGCCAGGCTCAGCTTCATGGGATGAGCCTGTGGTGTCCCACAGTTGTCTTACAAAGCCAAAATTAAACTTGTATACTGCCCTTCACTACATGGTCATATGAGCCCAGCCATGTAGCGTTGTAGGCTCGGATGGAGTCACAGGAGGCTTAGAGAAGATCATTGCAAGTTTCTGACTTTCTCTAAGTATAGGATTTTCTCTAAGTACAAGTCATGGAAACTAATATGTATATCCAGCAAAACTTGTTCACCCATACCCAGAATTTATTTTGCAAAAATTATTCAGTCCAAGAAAAAAGCTTAAGAAATATCTTTAGTAACTTACATAATGAAGAAAATTTTAGTATGAAGCTATGGATATTTTACTCTCTTCCCTACTTTTCCTTGTCTTACTCTACTTAAAAAGCAGGAATAGGCTCTATCTACCCCTAGCAGACAGTAGAATAAACAGGAGTTGATTTAAGTGTTCAGTGGCTTTTAGCCATGCCCCTTTTACCAATCATGAGCCAAAATTGCTGTATATCAATTCCCTCTTGAGTTGGGACATTCCGTCCTGGGAGAAAGTTCACTAAGATTTGAGACGTTCTAAAGGAATGCGGTTAGGACTCAGGGAGTAAACAACTCACAAGTCTCAGTAATTCTCTAAAACTTAGCAGATATACAAGATCTCCCCCTACTCGAGGTTATAAAGGCAGTAAGCCCTGCTGAGGAGACTCAGATCAGCACAACTGTGTAGAAGAGACTCCTTGACTATTAAGCTGCTGGCAAGCCCTGCAGAGGTCCCCAGGGTGCCGTCTTTAATGAATCTTCACCCATACAACTGCACTTAACTCATTCCTGCTTCTTTAAGCGGCCCCTTTTCCCATACTTCACTAAGCAATCCTAATATACTTATTGCTTCACAAGCTGGATTTCAGTTGTATCTTTGCTTTGCTCTGCCATCGGTTCCCTAGCTGGGGCGAATAGACCTTTCTGTTACATCTCTGTAGGACCGCTGTCACAAATACATATACCCACTACTGATCCTGCAAGGTTATTTATTGAACCTGATTCTCCCCTATTGCCTAGAAGTATAGGCGCCACACATGTTTACTCATATGTTCCCGAAGATGCTTGTGTGAACTGGCTGCATGACAGTTGTATGAAAGTGTAGGGCTGGGGAAGAAGGGAGGGTCAAGCATGAGGACCTAGGTTCAAATCCCCAGAACCTGAATAAATAACCAGGGGGTGAAAACAGTCAGATCCTAGGAGGTGGCTGGCCAGCCCACCTCATTGAAGCAGCTGGCTGTGACGCTAGCACCAGGGCATTTAATAACCTCATTTGGCTTTCACGGGCACCCACATTCATTCTCTCTCTCTCTCTCTCTCTCTCTCTCTCTCTCTCTCTCTCTCTCGCACAAGCACACGCGCGCCTTAAAAATCCTTTTTAAATGGAAATCAGACTGGCCTGTATTTCTTACTTTATACTTCCCTACGTGAGAGTCTGCAATTATTTGATGGCGTCCAGAACCTTCCTTTAAGGCCCCACTAGACTCCAACTTGGATGCCAGCGAATCCTTTCCTCCCAACCCTCACTTGGCCACTAAGCAGACCGCCTGTCTCTGGCTTCCTTTGTCTCTGCCCCTGCAGTAGCTTTTACATCTGAGACTTAAAGCCTTAGTTAAGGACACTATAGCTCCAGTGACCTCACCCTCCAGAAAGCTACCTCTGATGACACCCTTGTTTGGTCGGCTGCTTTTGCTCTGAACTCCCTCACACTGTCGTTCTGATATAGGGCTGTTGCTACTTGACGTTGAAACAACCCCTGAATATTTTTCATGACAAGCTATCCTGAGGGACAGTGACAGTATCCAATTTACCTTGCTTCATCAAAGTCTCATAAGCACCCTGTAGGAGAAATGGATTAAAATGACTATTAGGAATCTTATCTCTGTCTTGTGCTTGTTTAAACAAGTCCTGGTGTGTGGAAGGCAGTAGAAAGAGCCCGCAGCTTGTGAAATCCCTTCCACAGTAGCTCAACCGCTAAGTCATCTGGTCTCGAACTCCTGAAACCACCAGCAAAGGGCCAGTGTGACAGAAACTGGTGTCGGCTACTCATCACCGATGTTTTTCAGCCAAACGGGCTTCTTGATTAATAGTTTTGTAAACCATTAAACAGGAATAGAAAAACAAGTTAAGAGTGTCATCCTCTGCTTCCCGAATCCCTACAAATCATCATCTGTAACACATTGTCATTTTGGCATGTGGCAGCGTTTCCTCTTGGCCCAGCCCTCCCGAACTGTGCAGTTTGAGGGACTAGAAATAAAGAGTGCAGTATGTCACGGGTCTTGGGGAAGGCTCACACCCTGGATGGCCACCACCTGCCTGAGTGCTTGTGAGAACCGTTTGTTTAATGTCCTTTATTTCCCGCCCTCAGACAGTTTAGAAATGGATGATTACAAACAGAGAGAGGGGCTGGAGAGGTGGCTTAGCAATTAAGAGTACTTATTGCTCTCGTCGAGGATCCAGGTTTGAATCCCAGCACCTACACGGCAGTCTCCAGCCACCTATAATTCCAGTTCCAGGGGATCCAGAACCACTGGAGGCACCAAACGTGCATGTGATGGCCAGACGTGCATGTAAACAAAACATTCGTACGTATAAAACTTAAAAAGAAAGAAATTTCACTGTCGAGTTTTGGACATGACAGTCAGTTTCTTACAATGTAATGCTATCTTATAATGTAATTGTAGCATCTTAGTGTGGTAGCGATCACCATTCTCATTGTATAGAAGTGAGAAAGGAGCTTCATCTTACCTAGCCAAATGGCTAGCAAGTGACAGAGCCGGGATTTGAACACTGTGCTCTGGCTTCAGAGTCCATACTCTTCTCTCACCCTGACCCTTGACCTGTGAGTCCTCTGACTGATGGAATCCCATCACCCAGAGACCCTCTGACAACCGGCTCTCTCCCTTCCCGCTGGGCTCCTGTTAAAGCGGTACTCCTTCCTACAATAGCCTTCTCCGGCTCTGCGCAGTGTAAGCACAGTCTTCCTCCAAACTGCCTGTTGCTCCAACCACAGAGCCTAGCTCTCACCCTGAGACCTCACATGACTATTCTTCCACAGGGAAGCAATAAGGTTTTGAAGATGTCTTCGGCCTTGGGGCTATAACCATGGTTCAGAACGGAGCCTTGGAGTCTGATCATGAGTGTAAGGAGTGTGTGTCGGGGGGGTGCACATCATCCCAACCATGCTTGTTCATGTAAAATTTGTCTTGAACAAGTGTCCAAATTCCCCATGGGGCAAGTCCTTCTCACGTGGGACTGAACCTGGATCTTCTTTTCTTTTCGAGACTAGAAGAATGATTAGTCATGGGCCTGTGAGATGACTCAGTGGCTGACAAAGTGCTTGTCATGCAGGCCTGGTGATATAAGTTTGAGCCCCAGAACCCATGTTAAAAGTCAAACTCGGCAGCATGTGCCTGTAATCCTGAGATCTCTACAGTAGGTTGGGAAGCCCAGGCAAGTGAGTCACCCGGAAGCTTGAGGGACAGCTAGGCTGAAGTACACAGCATCACAGAAACATGAAAGACCCTGCACCCATAGGTGGGAGAAGAGAACTGACTCCCAAAGGTGATCATCTGACATCCACATGCGCACCAGGACTCACACACAGGACCCCCCCCCCCCCGTCCTCTCTCTTACCTCTCAAAATTACATTTTTTTAAAAAAAAATGAAGAATGGCCACTCTAATTAAGTGGTCTGGTGTGGAATTTCCCTCTGTATGCTGTGATTACCATTAATGAATAAAGAAACTGCTTTGGACCTATAACAAGGCAGAACTTAGCTAGGTGGGGAAAACTAAAGTGAATGCTGGGAGAAAGAAGGCAGAGTAAGAGAAGCCATGAGCCATGGAGCTGCCACCAGAGACAGATGGGCTGAAACCTTGCTGGTCGGCCACGACCTGTGGTGATGCACAGATTAGTGGAGATGGGCTAAGTTAAGATGTAAGAGTTAGCTAGTAAGAAGAGAGAGAGGACAGAGAAAGGAGAGAAAACATAGCTGAGTTTGCAATCTTGTGGCAGTCCACATTACAAGCTGTCCTTGCTGGATGTAGCTCACAGGCTATGGGTTGGTCATGGATGGTCGAAAGTCAGCATTCTTGAGTCTGTGAAAGTGTTGCTGCCATTCACCTCTAGAATAGCCCCATTTTCCCAATTTTCCCAGAATAAAACTCCACTCCCATTAACGATTTTAATAGTTTGAAAACTGCTGTTGGACCTGCAACGTGACTCAGTGGATAAAGGAAATTGGAGTACAAACCTGGACACTTGAGTTTAATTCCTGGGCTTTACATTAAGGTAGGAAAGAACTGGCTCAAAGTTGTCCTCTTTACATGTACAGCGTGGAACATATATACCTCTCCACACCTCACATGCAAAAGAACACGCATATGCGCACAATAGTATATTTTTCTTTTTAAATTGAATATATATACATGTATATAAATATATATTTTTTAAATTAAATATATTCACAAATATATAAAACTATATGTGTATATATTTAATTGGAATATTTAATACATATATACTCTTAGTTTGAGAGTCACAAGAGATAACAAGATTTAGGTCTTTGATCTGAAATGTTTACCAGCCTCCATTGTCAGCTAGGATGTGAGAGATTGGTCTTTGTAATAGCTGGAGCTTCTTGACCCAAGCTCAAATCTGGGCCATCTGGGACTTAAGGCCAAGATGACTCCTCTGGAAACATTGTATATCCGGGCTCTGTGGCTTCTTCCCTACAGTTCCATTCCTGTTTTCAGTCCACCCTTGGCCGGGGGCCAGAGCCCGGTCACTTCCGTTTGCATCTGAACTTTGTGGTGTCAGCCCTTGGAAAGTTTGGCCTGCAGAAGAGGAAGGTCTGACGATTGCCCTCCAGCCTTGACTCACTTTTACCAAAGGGCAAATGTCGGTAGCTTGATTTCCTAAGAGGACTCAGTCAAATCCCGAGGACTTGGGGGACAGCGGCAATGCCACAGGAAATGACGCAGTTGGGGAGCTGGATGGAACCAAGAGAAGGGATGGGTGATAGAGGGGACCTGCCAAAGGTGGAAAGGAGGCCACACAAGGGTGGCTAGAACACCTGCCTTGCAATGAGAGCTGCTGTCCACAACACATCTCTCGAATTCCATTCCTGAGTACCTTGTCTGGAACTATGATGAGGAAAAAAAAAAAAAAAAAAAAAAAAAAAAAAAAAAAAAAAAAAACACCCCACCCCCAAACACAACCCCCCAACCCCCCACCCACAAACACCACANNNNAAAAAAAAAAAAAAAAAAAAAAAAAAAAAAAAAACAAAAAAACACCTCTTTTGGATTAACACTAAAGTGGGTTTTAAATATTTTAAGTCATCTGCTCCAAGTTGTTGTCTTAATGTGGGAGGGGAAGCTTTGAGTTCTGCTAAATATTGTTCTTCCAGATCCTCTGATTGTCTTAGGAAAGTCCCCGGGCTCTTGTTCTCATTTGCGTGTTGGCTTGTTCAGCTAGGCTTCTCCGTTGAACTCGGCCCTGCTCATTTTACGCGCTGCCTGGGAAAAGGAAGACCACACTGTTGGAGCGTCAATAGCTGAAGTGTCCAGAGCTGAGGGAGGTCAGCGCCTCTGCACTGAGTGGTGGTGGTGGTGGTGGTGGTGGTGGGGATTGCAGAACACTCGAGAGCCAAGCCTTATTGCTACAGAAGACATCAAGGGTACTTGCTGTGGCTCACGAGGCCGCAGAAGGAAGGAGATAAGTCACCACATGATCATGAAATAACTCCAAGGAACATGTATTGGCTCTGCTGTAAACACAGCAGGTCCGCAGATCCCGAGAGATGGAGGAAGGGGTGGCAGAACCATTGTTCTTCCTATACAGACTGTATTCACATCGTTATTATTTAAAAAAATAATGTCTATCATCACACCGTAAATCAAAAAACAGAAAAAAAAGGCACATTAAAATTATCTGTAACCCCCAAATTAAAAAGAGTCACCAGATGATTCAGAAACTCTGCTTCTGGGATTCATCCAAAAGAACTAAAAGTAGGACTCAGATAGACACATACGCATCCATGTTAACACTGTGTTTCTCATAAGAACCGAACAGGGGCAATGAACCAAGTATCTACAGTAAATGAAACCGCGGACACATGTGATAGCAGCCTTTTGAAGGAAAGGGATGCTGCCACGTGCTGCAGTGTGGATGAACCTTGAAGACACTGCGCTATGTGCAACAAACACATACAAATAAAAGCCGGACAGAGGACAGAAAGAACAGAAGGGAGCATTTTCAGGTTCTTTATTATAAAGACACAGTTGTACTCTAGATTGTAGAAATCCCTAGCTGAGCAAGCACACACCTCTTCGTGGTCTGTTGTGCGTTGGCCCTCCCCTGAAAGCCCCCCTTCCCCTGATGACCCTGGAGGAGCACAATGTTGATGCCAGTGGAACCTAACTTGACTCGGGTCTCAAAGGTTGCCTGAGCCCAGGCACTGACTGAGGATAGAGTCCAAGGATAGATAGCATGAGAAACCAAGACATCATACGTCTCGAAAATGGCTGACCACCCTACCTGACCAGAGGGGCAAGACTGAGTTACGGGACTGCTGATGGCTGCCTTCGTTCCTCCCAGTCGTTCCTCCCTGGAGAGTCTGCTGCCTGGAGATAGAGACGGAATTAGATCTCTAGGATGGGAATCCACCGTCTTCTCAGACTGACTGTTCTAAGTAAAGCACATCCTGAAGATCTAATTCCTGGCTCTGCTCACTCGAGTCTGACTGTGACAGCTTGATCACATTCTGCTTACAAGACCATGAATTGTATGATTCTTCGCGAGGGATCTGGGGCGATCAAATTCTAGAGACAGAAGGTGGGACTCTTGCTTCTAGGCTCTCAGAGGAGGAGGCAGGGGCAAGTTGTTGCTTAATGGAAGGGAGTTTCGTTTGGATGAATGGAAGCAGGTCACGCTTAACATAACATAACATAACAGCCATGGGGATGCTCTTAATGACACCAAATGATACCTTAAAATAGAAAATGTTATACTTTATTTTATTTCATATCCTATCACAAAAAATGTGCCCATTAACAAAAGAGTTCTATAATTTACAACCCAAAAATGGATGAGGTAGGGCAGGAAACTAAACTCAGTGGGTGAAACACAAGAAGAAGCTATGAGAGGAAGAGGGGGGGTTATTGAGGAGAGGGGGCTCCACTGGGAGAAAGGATGGGAGAAGGAAATGGGGAAGAAAGTTACTGCAATTTCTTATATGAAGGCAGGAAATCACTACGTAATCTATAACTCATAAAAGAAAATTATTGTTGAAAGAAATTATAGAAGATTTAAATCAATCAAGAGACAACCATGTTTATGGATTAAAAGACCCACTGTTATTTAGATGACAACACAGACCAAACTGGCCTGTGTGCCTGGTGTGGTGCACAGGGCTGTTACACACATGAACTCACAGTGGTTATCACTATATGCATAAGATCAAAGATGAAATCATCCGGAATCCCAGCGTGGAAGGGAGAGGGGCTCATGAAGCTCCGCCCCTAGCTGAGGAACTAGCGGTAACTGATGGCTGCTCATAGAACAAAACTCAGTTTTCTTTAAGAATGTGCTCCTGGAGAGACACATGCTCCGGTAGCTGGTCCTACCCCATACCCATAGAGCAAAGCACAGGAAGTTGAGGGTGGGGAGGGGAAAATAAAGAAGGAATCAGAAGGGTGGGATTAGGGATGGATTTGACCAAAAGACATTATGTGCATCTATAAATTCTCAAACTATAAAAAGATTTTTATAAAGCAAAACAAGAAAACAATTCGGTATGATGCCTGAATATCGCAGCTGACTCCTTTGCAGAAGTCAACAAATGAATTCTAAAGCTGGTACAGAAATTCAAAGGACCCAAAGTAGGAAGAATGTCTTTAAAACAGACCGTGCTGACAGGCTCAGACTTTCCGATCTTAAGCCCGCTCCGGGGCTACAGTAATCCAAGTTTGGAAATGGAATAGGATAAACACATAGATGAACGGACAAGAACAGAGATGAGAAGAAACCAATCCGGGAGAGAAAGAATGGGCTTCTCGGCAAATCGTAAAGGAACAGCTGGACACCCACAGGTAAAAGGAAAAGAAAATACCATTTCTCAACAAAATTTACCAGAGCCTGCCAAGCGACTCAGCAGATAGCCAAGCCTGATGACCTGAGTTTTAATCTCCAGGCTCATAAAATGGATAGGAAGGAAAGAGAGAAGCAGCACCTCTCTCTCTCTCTCTCTCTCTCTCTCTCTCTCTCTCTCTCTCTCTCTGTCTGTCTCTCTCTCTCTCTCTCTCTCTCTCTCACACACACACACACACACACACACCACGCCCATATGCCTGCTTGTACACACACACTGAAAAAAAATGTAATTTTGAAAAGTTTATCAAAGACCTAAAAGCAAAAACCAAATCTGTTTAATGCTGCCGAGAGTGGTCGATGGCAAACACTTAAAAAAGATCCAATAGTTCTTCAAATAAACATAGTTAATGTATGATGGAGAAAATCAAACAGGCATCCTCACTAAATAGATCAATAAATAAGCAAACAAACAAACAAATAAACCTTGTATAAGAATGCTCATAGCAGCATTATTTACTATGCCAAAACTGCTCACAAACTAATAAACAGACGAATAAATCTGCACAATATATATTTATGCATAGAAATAATACTATCCTAATACACACTACACCACATCCAGACCTTGGAAATACTTAACTAAGTGATAGCAACTTGCCAGATCTTCTATCCTTTGACACAAAGATGTATAAAGTGCCCAGTTCTTGTCCAGGGCTCAAGACTAGGTAGGAAGAAATGAGGAGTGGCTGATAAAGGCTCACAGCTTCCTTTGAAGCATCAAAAACTTTCTAAAACTGATTATGGGGATGGTGTCAAACCCTAGGATTACACTAAAACTATTCTGTGTGTTAAGTGTATGAGTTGGGGCATATGGATTACATCATAAAGCACTTGGGACAAAACCTTAGTTTATGCCCACCCTTTGATTATGGTGAATAATGCTGTCAGGGTCACAGTCTACAGATATCTGTTTGAAACCCTGATTTTAATTTTTTTTTTTTTTTTACCGTATCCAGAATCACATAGTAATCCTGTTGGGGATTTTTATTTTGGAAGGATCGATGCACTGCCCACTTGTTTTTCTATATCTATTTCACTGTTAATATTCTGGGCTGTGTCTTTAGAGCCTCCTTCTCCATATATTTATACATTTTTAAATATATTTAGGGTTTTATCTTTCATAGTCTGCGTTTTCATTCAGCCATGTCATTAGTCTTCATATAATTATTTCCAATTATTTTTATCAGGTTGCCTTTCATGAATGGATTCATTTAATCAATGCTCAGGGGTTGGACTTTTTTAATGTTCTAATTTATTCCTTGAGAGTGTCATACATATAAACAATATATTTTGATTACAATTACCTTTCTTCCTCCTTCAACTCCTCCTGGACTTCCAACCACGTTCCTCTCCCAATTGCCCATTAAGTTCTAGTAACACACTGAGTCTAATCAGTATTGTCCTTGTGTGCTCGGATGTTGGGCACCCACTGGAGTATGGGAAACCTGTCAAGGACTATCCCTGAGGAAACTGACTGTCAGGAGCCATTAATGATAAATAATTCCTCAGCTCAGAGTGGACCCTTCCGTGCCCCTCCTCATCCAGGCTGGACTGTTGATTGGCTTGATCTTATACAGGTCTTATGAAGGTTACCAGAGTTAATAACTGTAGTGTCTTTGTTATATCTGGAAGACATTATTTCTTAGGAGCTCGCCCCATATGACTGAACTTTTGTTTACAGAAACCGCCACTGCTACATAATATGTTGTGTGGGGGTCTCTGCAAACAGCGCAGCCAACAGAGTGTCAATCCATGAGAGGCAAGAGGGAAGTCAGGGAACATGAGTCAGTAGCCAGTGTTAGTTCAAACTTCAAAAGTCTGACACAAGGTAGTTTATTTCAAGCATATTTAAGCACAGCACAATTTGGGAATAAGTTTCCTGATAATGATTAACTTAATCCTGTGTACACAACAAACCTTAAGACAAGAATACATGGACATTCTTGCAAAACACAAATGACATTTTTCATAAAGTTAGATTCTATAGATTAGCTGAGGGAAAAGGCTCAAAGTAAACAAAGCTCCTGATAAGGTTCTGGGGGAGGGATAGAGCTATAGATTGACTGAGATAAAAGATAAGGGTCTTAGGGAGCCAGTGTGTCCTGCCCCATATAGATAGCACAAAAGTCACCAGACTGTTAAGCCACATCCATTCATGCCCAGCCTTCTGGGTAGAATACATCCCTCCTTTGAATAGATAACCCTGTGTCTTTGACGTTTCTAGTTTATCTACTCCTTATCTGTAAGAACAAGGACCTACCTGCCTCCTACAAAGGTGACTGTCTTTTCCAAAGGGCTTCTTAGCCAACCATAATTGTTTCTTGGAGTGAACTCCAGAATCAAGGTATTATGATAAAATTATATGCACATTTAGTAATTTTTGACATGTACTGCCAAATTGTTTTTTTTAGAAAGGATATTCCTGGCAGATGAAGAGGTAGTTAACAGTGTTTGCCATTAAGTCAATGCAAATCAAAATTACGAGATGCCACCAGAATGACAATCTCCTGCCCTCAGTGCCGCTGGCCGTCACGTGTGGATTCACTGCCAAGGGTCTCAGTTTTCAGGCTTTTAAGCCACACCAGCAACTTTCCTGGGTCTCCTGCTCCGTGTGGGGCCTCTCAGCCTCCATCATGCAGGAGGCAGAATTGTATGACAGAAGATAGGTCTATGGACATATAGATCTAGTATGGGAGTATACCTCCTCCTGGCTATCCTCTGGAAAACTCTACCTAGCCTCTGACTTTCCTTAGCTTTTGCTCATGGAGGCCAAAAAGCAACCTCGCTTTCTATACTCCATTTTCACTCCTCAACTCCTGGTCCACCGACAACTAGTCTGCTTCTACAGTGATGTCAGTCAGACACTCGTGCTGTCCCTAGGAACCTGGTAATAGCCCTGCTGTTTGCCATCCCCTCCTCTTTTTACATGTTGCCCTGGATGTTGGGGCTGGGATGGGAGAAGGGCACTGTGAGGATTCAAAGGTTGCTTTAGTGTTGGGAGCAGTGAGACCCCAGATCCTGAATTTCTTGTAATTCCCTGATCTGAGTGCCTACAGCTGCTCTGAGCACGAGACCGTCAGGAGTTCCTGATGGCAGGAGAGTGGTTTCTGGTGGGTTTGGCTGGGGCGTGGCTATCCCTATATAATCTGCCCCTGGACACAATAAAGGGGGTGTTCTTGGGGAATCCAAGGATGGCCCGTGTTGCTGCCTCTCTGTCTGTGTATTTTCACCTCCAGCTCCCTTGCCCAAAGCTCGCAAACTGGGTGCCAGCACACAGAGCGCAGACACGGGGGCGCGGTGCATGGCACTTTGGGGGATTCAGAGCCACCGCATCATCTTCAGGTTCCAGCACTGTGTGTAGGCATTTGCCAACTGTCATGCCTGCTGTCCCCTGGGAGGGATTACCACCTCAAAGCAGGAGTGAGGGCTGACTCTTTGGAGAGAAATACGGCCCATTTGTGAAGGGAAGCACACTGAAGGCTGGTGTTGGCATACCTTCAATCTCCCTGCAGGAATAGCATCACCTGGGGACTTGTTAAAAGCAGCCCGCCTAAGACCTTCTGAGTCAACAACAGTGATCTGTGTTTTAACTCAGTTAATAGAATATTTGTCTGATATGCGTGAGGCCTTGGTTTAACCCTCAGTACCACACAGACTAGGCATGGTGACACAGGCTTATGAGCTCAACAAGTGGGAGATCAGGGGGATCCGAAGTTCAAAGCCAACCGCGACTACATTGGCTGTTCAAGGTCAGCCTGGACTATCTAAAACCCCATCCAAAGGGGGGAGAAATAGCAAGAAAATTTCATGATTTTTTTGCATATGTGGGTGTGCCTAAGTGTGTATATGTGTGCTCTATGTGTGTGCAGATGCCCAAGGAGACCAGAAGAATGTGCCAGATCATGAGAACTGGAGTTCCAGGTGATTGTTAGGACCAAATCTAGATCCTTTGCAAAAGCAGCCAGTGCTTTAAAACAACTGAGCCATCTCTCTAGCCCCTGTATAGTTATTATTTTAAAATTATATATTATAGAAACACAGAATTAGCTAAACATTCTATTAAAAATAAAAGTAATAGGCATTCAAAACTCACCACAACCATAATAGCTTATCGAGCTGGCATCAGGCTCTTAACCTACTGGGTGAGAGCAATGTGTGGTGTTTGACTCCTGATGGCCTCTTGTCAGCCCTGGACAGTGAAGACATAGGAGCGGTTTGAAGGTAGCCACTGATGGGATATTTTCAACATGGGCATCAGTTAGTGCTGTAGACCACAGCTTTTCATCCCTCAGCTTCTCCCTCCACTAGAGAGTTTTTTCTAGCTTCCTTTTGCTTTATGAGGCTCTGGAAGTCGTGATTTGATGCACCCAGGGTATAGAATTTAAAAGAATCCTCAGTGATACGCAGCAGGGACTGGGCATCACTGTGTTAAGGAAGGGCCAGCTTGCAGAAGGTCCATAGAAACACGCTGTATGGCAGCTCATGCCATGGGAAGGAAGACAAAGGAAGAGATGGGAAAGTAGTTCCAGAAGTTCTCAAAATCAGTCATCTCAGCCAGGTGGTGGTGGCACATGTTCTCCGGACACAGAGGCAGGCGGGTCTCTGTGAGTTCAAGGCTAGCCAGGTCCACAGAGTGAGTCCAGGGCAATCATGACTGTTACACAGAGAAACCCTGTCTCGATATATATATATAATCTCAGTGATATCAGGAAAAGCAACAAATAAGTGTCAAATGGCAAGGAGGGAACATGGTGGCCAACTGAGTTCACACCCTATTCCCACCACACCCACGGGCCACTCAGTGCCAACCATCAGCCACATGTGGGAAGGAGTCCCAGGCCTGCCAGAGCCTCAGATTTCTTCCAGCTAAGCTAAAACACACTGGACCTTGCCAGTCTTCAGGAAATCATGCAGGCCAAAAAACCCCACTGTGTCCGGCATCAACCGGGAAGCAGCTAGCTGGACTCATCCACCAGCATGAGGGTCTCACTGGGACACATGGAAACATGGCCCTAGGAACAGCAGAGACTCTACACGAGAAATCTGTTGTGCTTACAACCCAGTGGAGTGTGGGCCTGCACAACTACCGGGTCCTCCTCATGGCCTAGGCCACATGTAGGTGGATGTCAGGGGGTCCAAAGAAGGTGGTGACATTTTTGATTTCTCCTCATATCATACTGTGAGCTCTAGACACAGTTTACCAATTTTTTTGCAATTTTCCCCACTAGGGCATTGATCAAAGACCTGACAAGAGCAGCTTAAGGGAGGATGACTTTATTTTGGTGGCAACTTGAGGAGACATAGTCCATCGTGGTGAGGAAAACATGGCCTTAGGAGCAGAACATAAGGATTCCTGCTTAGAGGACCCACAAGTAGGGAAGAGAAAATGCCAGTTCTCGGTATGCTTTTGCCCCCGCCCACTCGCACATATGCACGTGAATGCACACAAATGCACGCACGCACATGCATACACATACATACTCACACATGCACATACATGCACACGTGCATATACACACGCATGCATACATACACTCATGCACACTCACACATGCACATGCATATACATGCACACATCTTTTTAAGAATTCTTTTTCATTACGGCAGGTCAGTATGTACACATGAGTGCAGGTGCCCATGGATGCCAGAAGAGTGGGCGTCCAGTGTCCTCGATTTGGAGCTACGGGCAGCTGGGAGCCACCTAATGTGGGTGCTGGAAGCCAAATCAGGTCTTCTGCAAGAGAAATAAGCACTCTTACCCACCAAGCCATCTCCGAGTCAACCTCTCCCCCCTTTTTATTTCAGCCCAAGATGGTGCTGCCCACATTCGGGGTGTTTCCCTCACCCCTGCTGGCTAGTCTTATGTCAACTTGACACAAGCTAGAGTCATTTGGGAAAGAGGGACTCTCTCAGTCTAGAGCAAGTCTATAGGGCATTTTCTTCATTCACAGCTGATGTGAGAAGGCCCAGTCCACTGTAGGTTGCACCATCTCTGGCCCGGGGGTCCTAGGTGGAATAGGAAAACAGGCTGAGTGAGCTGGTAAGCAGTGTTCCTCATTGTCTCTGCCCATTTCTGTCTGCAGACGCTGGCCCTGAGTTCCTCTTCCCTCAGTGATTCTGTGTGATTTGAAAGCTGTAAGTGGAAGGCAGCCTTCCCTTCCCCAAGCTGCTTTTAGCAGTAGTGTTTGTCCCTGCAAAAGAAGCTCTAAGACACCACCTCAGTTAACCTTCCCTAGAAACACCCACAGAGATCCTCCCAAGGTGTGGTTCACTCATGTCTAGGTATTCCTCAATCACGATTAACTATCACACATGAGAAAATTGGATGCTCTAAAGGACAAAATGAATAACAAGACCTTGTGACAATTCCTATCCCAGGAGATTTTGTGGACTGACATTTATTTGTGTGGTTTTTTAGTTATTTTTGAGTGTATGTGTGTGCATGTGTGTGTGTGCGTGTGTGTGTGTGTGTGATATATACACAAGTGTGTGCCGGTAAGCATGCGCGCCTAGGCCAGCACAAGATGTCAGGCTATCTCTTTCTACTTTAAATTTTGAAATAAGACCCCTCGTTGAAGCTGCTCCTTCCTGTTTCATCTAGGCTCACTGGCCAGAAGGCTCCTGAGATCGCCTGTCTCTGCCCCACAATGCTTAGGCTATGCGCACATATGATCCTGTCTGGCTTTTCTGTGGTTTCTGGAGATTCAAACTCCGGTCTTTTTGCTTGCACAGCAAGCACTTTTACCCTCTCAATCACCTCCCTAGCTTACTGTGTGATGACATTAAAAAGCTGAGCACTGTGTATAGAGATACATGGTCCTCCACACTCACACCCATGTCTGAGGTCAGAGGAACAGATTGGCCAGGCATCGCAACCACCAGATAAGACCTCTGACATGCCACCAATCCTGATCTTGAGTTTTCACTGCTCAGGTTCCCACTTGGTCTAGTTCCTCTCAGCAAGCCCAGCCCAGTAAAACTGAGAGCTTCTCCACACAGGAGCTTGTCTAGATGAGCATTCACAGCAGCGCTATTCATCTTTGTCCGAGAGGAGGAACACCCAGGTGTATTCCCTATTTGTCCTGTCTCTGTGATAAAATATCCTGATCAAAGAAACAAAAGAGAAAGGGTTTATTCTGGCTTCTGATTTGAGGGGTAGTCCATCATGGTGCTGAGGAAATGTGGGAAGCCTGGGGCCGCTGGCTACATTGTGTCTGCCATCGAGAAGCAAAGTGACAATGCTAGCCCTCGTTCACGTGTCTCCGTATTCAGTCCAGGACCCCAGGCAATGGAATGACACCACCCGGAGTTAAAGGAGGCCTTTCTGCCCCAATTAACCTAATCTAGGTAATCTCCCACAGGCATGCTCAGAGATTTGCTTCTTGAATGACTCTAGATCCTGTCTGGTTGACAACATTAACCATGGCAACTCTACCCCTTGTCAAATGACATGCACACTTTAAGCCATAACCTTCCTCTCTTTGTCGCTATAGTCTTAGGGCCATTTTATAATGGAAAAAAATGCATTCAGTCCAAGACAAAAAGACTCCATAGACTGTAACAGATCCTAAACTATTTAAGAGTATCAGTGCTGAGTTTCTTCTGAGATTCAGGAAATCTCTGTGAGTCACTACATAAGCAAAGAACAAGTTACATGGACTGGAAAGATGGTTCAGCAGGTAAAAGCATTTTCTATACAAGATACCCACTCTCATATGACTTCTGTATCCATGTGCACACATGCACATATTTATTCATGCAACATACACATGCATTACTTTGAACATATAATGGCATTGAGTAAACTTTCCCATCTACAACGGAAGAACAGGGTCCCAGAAAGAATGATCAGATCTGCATTAAACCCAGAAGGGCACGCATCCTGTGGTTCCATGTCAGGCATTTGGAGTTCATGATGGAATCGTCTGGGTTCCTTTCTCATTCAGCTCTTCTGCCTGTAGCACACAGGGTCTTTCCTTGGGGCCAACGCCACTCCAAGTTTAAAGCTTCCCTTTGTGGATGCCCCATGGTCCTGCCATCTCCAACGCTCAGTGGCTCTGTAAAACTGTGGAGTAAGATTCCACAATCCCCTTAATCATTCATGCCTACAAAACCAGGGCAAAGAGAAGCTGGCAAAGTAAGACAATGAAGATGCCAAGTTTTGCTGCCAGATAAGGGTGGCACCAGGCCTACTTGAAACATAGTTGCGTCCTGCTTGAAACATAATTGTGTCTGGCTTGAAACATAGTTGCATCCTGCTTGAAACATAGTTGCATCCAGCTTGAAACATAGTTGCGACCGGCTTGAAACATAGTTGCGTCCTGCTTGAAACATAGTTGCATCTGGCTTGAAACATAGTTGCATCTGGCTTGAAACATAGTTGCATCATCAGCCTCTGTGTGCTGACCTAGAGCACATTTCCAGGGACAGGGGTTTTGAAGGTCAGGGAACCCATTAAGCAACAACCTGAGTTTAGCATTTTCACAAAGCAAAGCCTTGATGGGTACAGTCTTATCCTCACAATATCTTTCCAGCTCTCCCAAACGTTACACTTCTCTTTAATATTTCTAATACTTTTAACAATTACAAATGTGTCATCACCTGCACCCTCCTTGTCTGAAACTTTAAACTGCACACACCTTCTTTCCCTTCCTGTCCTTCCCTCTCCAGTTTTTACTGTCTCTCACTGTAAACCTGTGTGTAAGCAGTGAGCAGCAACCATGCCACAGCTTAGATACGCTCCTGTTTGAAACTTCCTCCTCCAAGTGAGTTAGATTATTGCCTTCAAATTCAGCCTGACTCCAGCTCTCAGGACACAGAGAGCAGCCAGAGTCTTTGCCAGGATGTCTGTCACACAAGTGGCTCCTTGCCTAGTTCTACACAGAGTTCTTGCTCCCCACCAAACCTCATGAGTCTCACTGTCAGCATTGTCTTTTAGAATTCTTGCCTTCTAAATTCCTATCAGAATTGCCTAATAAGCTCTCCTGGAAGCATTCAGGGACTTTTCCAGCCCAAAGTCTCCAATGCTTATGCATTTCTTCTCTCCACCAGTTCCAAAAGCCTAAGAATCACAAGGTAAGATTTATCCCAGTAACAGTCCCTCTTCTTGGTACCAATTTTCTGTATTTTTTGTTGTCTTTCACAAGTGTGCCTAGAACCTTATCTCCTAGTGATTCTAAACCCTGCTGTTTATGAGAATAACCACCACATCAGATGACCATCAACTAATAAATGGAAAATTAAAATATAGTATAAGACACCTGATCAGTCATCCTCATCAACTTAGACCATGAAACCCAATACGGACAAGTTCAACAGAACTGCAATATACGGGCTGCCCATGCACGCTTCAACATTGTCAGGGCATACATTTCATTCCGTTTCATATCTGTACAATGGAACGTTCTGAAGTCATTAAGAAGGAGTTATCAACACTTCCCCCCAATACACCATAAATGTACCTGAAAAACACTGCAGTAAGTGAAAGAAGCCAGATAGGAAGCGGCAACATTTCTTGCATAGTAAGATTCCATTTATAGGAAGATTCATAACAGAAACATAAACTAGATGAGTGAGTGGTCACCCGGATCTGGCAGGAAATGAAGAAGGAGTGCCTGCTAACAAATGGGTCAGAAATTCTTTGAGCATTAAAAACAAACAAACAAACTAGAATTATACAACAACGGTGATGAACAGCCATCCTTGTCTTAGTTACATTTCTATTGCTATGATAAAACACATGACCAAGGCAACACACAAAACAAAGTTGCTATCAGAGGCTTAACATCCATGCTGTCAGAGCAAGGACATGGAAGCAGGAACAGCTGAAAACTTACCTCCCGATCCCTAAGTAGAAGGCAAAGGGATGCTGGGTGGTGGTGTCGCACGCTGTTAATCCCAGCACTTGGGAGGCAGAGGCAGGCAGATTTCTGTGAGTTTGAGACCAGCCTGGTCTACAGCGTGAGTTCCAGGGCAGGTTCAAAAGCTATACAGAGAAACCCTGTCTCGAAAAACAAAACAAAACAAAAAATAAAAATAAAAACAAACAAAAAAGAAGGCAAAGGGAGAGACACTGGGGATGGTGTAGGTCTTTTGAAACCTCAAAGCCCACCCCTAGTATCTTACCTCCAACAAGGCCACAAGACTCCTAATCCTTTCCAAATAGTTCCACCAACATGGGAACTAAGTATTCAAATATATGCACATGTGAGGGCCATTTTCATTCAAACCACCATACTCCTTGACTTACGCTTTAAGCTAAAAGTAAATTATTTAAAAAGTTATACATATATATCTAAGGAGACAGCTTTTTCCTTGGCAAGACATATGTAAACATCCTCTGTATCTCATTGTGGAATGAATCAGGACAGGAAGCTGTGTGGTGACAGTCCCCATGATGACAATTGGCATTGCAGAAGCCAGGCCCAGACCTTTACTAATATTTACTTTCTCACAGCCAAGGAAAAGAAAGGCCTGAGACGTGCTGGTTGGAATCAGAGTGCCATGTGAACAGAGGATATGAAAATAGAGAGGGGAGGCCCCAGAATAGATCTTCATATTTAGTAGCCAGCATAGCCATGTTCAGGGAAACTAGGGGGGCAAATCTTCCCAATCTCTCCCCCCCAGAGAGGTTCCTGCTTTGTTCTTTCTCGGCCAAGAATCCCATGCTTCTGAACCCTAATGCAAGCCTCAAGCACCAAAAATCAACACATTTAATTTCTCCAAGTCATGAAGAAACTTATTTTTAGTTTATGGAGCTGGTCCCATGGAGAGGAAGTTGGTAACAGTATGGGAGAAAAAAAATGATACTTAGCCCAACCACTGGCATCCCCCCTCTCCCTCAGTTCTCAATGGAAGGGCAGAGGTGAGGCAATAGATATCCCCAAGACCCTGGGACGAAGCTCTTTTAGTTGACGAAGTCTCTTCAACAAGTGTAGGCAGGGACTGAGTGCTCCCCTGACCCACAGAAGGAAGATTTGTCAGTCAGCATGCGGTCCAGACTACAGAAGTTGCTCTGTGAGCTGCAGCTACAGGAAGCGAATGCAGGGCATTGGTTACTAAAGCTTTCTGAAGGCTAAACAGCAGGAGAAGGGGGAACCGTGAGGTTTGCAAGAGACTGGAGCTCTGGGAACTTGTGCCCCCAGAGAAAGCGCTAACAAGGAAAATGACTATAGCCTGGGAGTCCCTCATTAGGAGGAAGGGGCTGGGGGCCCTCAGCTCACACTGTGGCACTGGGGAAGCGGCGTGTTAATCCTCTTCCCTGCTGTTGTGGGGGCCAGGATGCCAGATGACCTCTGTCACCCCAGCAGCGTCTAAGCCGACGCTCACCACCAAGCAAGGTGCTATTCAAACAGCCTTTGTTTCCGCTGCCATTGTCTCCGCTGCTGGAGCTGAAGAGGGGGAAGAAAGTCAATTCATTTCCATCCTACACAGAGTTTGAGCTTGTGAAACATTGGCCTTCTCGAATACAGGCAGATGTCCTTGTCTTTCATACTCACTCACTGTTCATACTCGTCCGCCAGGTCATCCGCTAAGGTAGGGACTGGTGAATGTCACGAATGCTTGCGCCACTTCCCTCTTACACCCTACTGAACTCCAGGGTCTTCCTGGGCTTCTAGGACTCCTATGGTCATTTTTTTTTTTCCTGCAGAGATTGAAGCCAATGTGAAGGCAGGGAGTGGCAGAGGCTCTGGTCCAAGCAGACAAAAAGATGCTCCCCGGAGACACTATCAGAGACCACCAGCCTGCTGCTGGAACCCCTCCAATTTTGTCATTACTCCTGGCGCACTGTCCCCGGGGGGGGGGGGGACAAAAACTGAGTTCACGTTGTTATTTTCCTTCTTAAAAGGCAGAAGCATAACTTTTATTTGAGGAAATGAGCTTTTTCCCTGGCACGAAGTTCTAAAAAGGTTTTGTCATGCGGAGCTTTTCTTGTTTCTATGACATCGCAGAAGCATCTCCTACTTCTTCCCATCAAAGTCAGAGCCGTCAGCGCACCCACTTCGGGCAGAGGTGGCAGAGAAAAGCCACACAGCCAGTGAGATTATGTGTGGTGACCGCCATGGCCCCTGGTTACGTCAAGAACTGGGTATGTAGAGGTGTGCTTTGGCAAGCAGATCTTAGCGCCCAGAAGCCTCCGCTCCGTGGAATCACCTGGAAGAAGCTGCCGAGATGGGAGGAAGGAAGGAGGGCTAGAGAAGGCAATAGCTCTGCTCCCAGTGGAATGAAGAAAGGCCAAGGGTCATGGGTAAGGAGCTCCCTCCCCACACGAGCAAAACTTTGTCCTTCAAAAGCACTCGTCCTGCTTTTGGGCAAAGGCCTTGGACTTCGAGGAAAACCCACATCAGAGTCAAATAGGCTGATGTTAAGGAAAGTAAAGGTGCTTGGAGAGCTAGCTCTGCAGGCCAGACTCTCTCCTATCAGTGGCACGTTACAGGAATCAGAGGTGTGACTTCCAGAAAGAAGACTTCCATTGAACCAGAGTGCATCTTGCTGAGCTCTCCCTGGGCTGGGCAGGGTAGGCAATGGGAACAAGGAAAGGGCCAAGGCTGGGTCCCAAAGGGAAAGCAAAAGATGTGATCTCAACTGAAAGGCACCAGTGACATGCAATCAAGAATGAGGCAGTCGGAAAGATGGAAGAGGAGGTTAGGACTGTTGGGAGCAGTGAGCCCCCAGATCCTGAATTTCTTGTAAACAACTTGTTTTCCCCTGACCTGAGTGCCTACAGCTGCTCTGAGCACGAGACCTTCAGGAGTTCCTGGTGGCAGGGGAATGGTTTCTGGTGTGTTTGGCTGGGGCGTGGCTATCCCTATATAATCTGCCCCTGAACACAATAAAGGGAGATTCTTGGGGCTTTGGTATCAGTGTTTGAAGGTCTGTGTGTCTCTGTCTGTCCCTGCGTCTGTATTCTCAACCTCCAGCCCCCTTTCCCGAAGCTCGCGAACTGGGTTCTAGCGCACAGAGCGCAAACACGGGCGTGTGGTGCGCAGCAAGGACCAGTGGGGAAGAAAGTGTGTACAAAGACAGAGAGGCAGACATAGTTGTCTCTTGACCGCGACGGAAATATCTGAGCAGACAATCTTGGCATGGAGGGTGTGAAGGCATGTGCCTCACATCATGGTGTCCAGGAACAGGGGAGAGAAAATGCTGACATTCTCCTTTCCTACCTTTTATCCATCCAGTCATCTAGACTTTGGGGAGATGCTTTTTATATTCAGAGTAGGTTTTCCAACCCTGTAGTTAATCCTCTCTGGAAACACCCTCAGACACGCAAAGAGTGCGCTCTTCATGGATCTCTTAGGTGCCTCACAAGCCGACAAAGCTGATGGTAACCATTTTCAGTCTTGGGATACTTCTCTGAGTTGGTTCCCACACTAGCCTTTCCTCCTGAGTGCCTCATGGGTGTGCTTGGTTAGCTGGTGACAAGAGCAGCTTTGTGGGGACAGATTTCCACAAGTAGTTATCCGGGTTAGTGTTGGGCTGACTAAAGTGTCCTAGGCAGGGGCAGCTACATGCTTCTGGTGTGTGAATGACTGGATAGAACTCAAAAGGTGGACAAGACCAGAAGCAGAAGAGAAGCGATTCACATTCATGAGAAGCAAGGGGAACTGGGAAGCCACTGGGAGAATGTCTCTGACTTGTTTTATTCTAGATGCCATACACCTTCATGGGCTTTTCCCAGTCTGAAGAGCCAGAGGCTGGTCACCAACCCTCTGATGACCTGTGCTGTGGCCAGTGTAATCATGACGTAGACTCATCAAGGTCAGGGAGTCATAGTTGGTTGAGCACAGCATGGGATCTTGGTGGGAGACGTTCAGTAAGTTACGATGTCAGAATTCACCAAAGGTCAAGTTGATTGTCTCACGTATGACATAGATACGCCAACTAAAACATTTCATAATCATGGTTGTCAAATGTTATTTTGCCATCTGGAGTTACCACCAACTTGGAAGACCTTGATGGCGTCTTCTTCCAAAACCAGAAGTTAAACAGCTTTGTGAGAGCACACGAGAGAGTGGTCAGCTCTCCCAAAGGCGGAAACTGCGGATGGGAATGAACCATTTGGCTGGGAGCTACAGCAAAGTCAGGAGAGACACAGAGAAACACATCTAGGCAGATCACTGCTCAGGAGGGCTGCACCCTTGGGACCCACCCTTTTATGAGCTGCTTAGAGGATTTAGGGATGGGAGTCTGTTGAATGCCTTACCCAGGTCAAAAGAAGACAGTACAGAGTCTGAGAGGAGAAGAAAGGGGTGGAGGAACACCTCCCCCCACCCCCTTTCCAATTCCTGCAACAGTCCTGTAACGGCTCCTGGCTTCTCAGTCCCAGAGTCACCACAGAATTCCAAGTCGAAGGACAACATCCAGGTGCTGCAGGGTAGATACCACTGAAATATGTACTCCTGGGTTCTAAAGGAAGATCTGGGTACCATAAGGCTGAATAACCCTGGAATAAGACATGTTCAGAGAATCAGTTACTTCATGTCTTTCCAAAGATGGGGGATGAAAGACTCCAAGAGGTGCTTCAGAAGGGAAAATAAAAAAAACCCAGCAAACTATTTTTTAAAAAAGAAACAAGCAAAACAATCCATCATACATATGCAGATGTTCAATGCCATCCTTAAATTTTTATTTTAAAAAATATTGTAATACAGTTTTCTACCTTTCATGTCAACAAAGTTTGAAGGCATGAATATTCTCAGGAAATAATTATTGATGGGTACAAAGTGGATGGTGTAATAGATTATTTTTGCAGCATTATTTATAGTGCTGGAAAAAGTAACATATACACCTTACAGCAGAATGATGCTAAATAAATTATGTCATTTATAAACTCACACTATAGAATACTGCTTAGGTATTTTAATGATCCTCAAAAAGAATATCTGAATCATAAAAATATTTGTAGAATATTTCCTAATAAAGTGTAAAAAGAAAAGGCAAAACTATATGCATTCAATCCAATCTTGTTCCTGTTAAACATGTACATTAAATATACCCATATGTGCCTACTTAGGAATGAGATACTGTAACAAGATATTTAAAGTGTTAGTAACTAAGCCACACCCCAAACCAATTTAATCATAATAATGGATGGATGGACACGTCAGTGTTTAAAGCACCCCAGTGGATTATAATGGCAAGCCGTGTTGTGGTCAACATTCCAAGCACGCCCACCTTATTCTGCGTAACTCCTCTCTCCCCCGCCACAAAGCTGCGGAGCTCATTTTGTGTCTGCCAATCGATTTCTTCGGATGACCGTTTGGACCTCGAAAACAAAATGGAGCACTCCAGTGTTTACTTGCCGTAAGGAAGCACAGTGCATGTTTCCAGACCTGGGGTGTCCGTGAATTCTGAAGCCAGCCTGATTCTACTTGAGAGGGCCACCCACACATATCGGGTGGAATTTTTAAAAAATAAGAATCTACCTCAGTTTATCACATCATGCTTTCTAAGAAGGAGTCTAAGAAAAGCAGATGGTCCCCAGGGAAGAAGGACCACGAGGGTATATAAAGAAGTACAGGGATGTGTACTGTTAGTGAGCGGACACTGAAAAATTCAATCATCTGTTGTCTGCAAGGCTGTGGCTCCTGTCCAAGCCCAAGGCCTGAGAGCCAAAAGCACTGACAGCCAGGGACAGAAGAAAATGGATGCTGTAGCTTACAGGACAGAAGAATACCTTCCTCCCTCTTCAGTTCTGCCCAAACCCTTGACTGATTACATGATGCCCAACTGAACTGGGAGGGCTGACTTTGCCAAATTTACTGATTGAATGAGTGACTATGGAGGCCCAAAACTGTGAGCTTATTTCCTCCTTGTCTGAAGAGTTTTAGCTTGTTCAAAGTTGTTGACAACAAGCGTGGCTACACACCCTGACCTAGAGTATGGTTACTTGGTGTTTTGGACATTAAGATGGCCCATACCTGTAGATCCACTCCACCCTGACCAATGGTCAGGATATTCCAGCATACTTTGCTCCTTCTTTTGAAATAGGAGGCTTGACCTTGGGAGTGGCTGCCTTCCGGTTACACGATCTAGAGTGGGTTCACTGCCTTAAACAACAGAAAGCTTTTCTCAGGAATTAATGACTCTATGGTTCAAAGTATTGAAGCAAGTAACTCTTCTAGTTGTCCTTTGTGTCAAGTTAAAGCCGTCTTTTGTCTTCTCCCCCATTGTATTGGGGTATAAAAGTGTACGGAAAATTAAACTTAGAAGGATTTCCGTATTCACTGGAACTCCCTCCCGGTACTATCCTATGCTTCTGTTGTATTACTTTCACTTGCGTCTTTGTTCTCTTTATTTTTCTAATCCCCACGACCCTACCCTGGTAAGTGGCATTTTTGACAAAGCTGCTCTCTGACAAATAACCTCTTTCAGAAATTCCCTCACCAACACACCCCAAAATAATAACTAATGAGCCACCTGGGCACCCCTTAGTTCAAGTTGGCGTGGAAAATTAGCCTTCAGAGATTCCGTCTGGTTCCACAGAAATGCTATGACTGCAGGTGTTTTCAGAAGTCAAAATGGTATCAGGTACCTTAATGACCTTGCTGTTGGAAAACAATGGGCAGAAGCTCTTTTAATAGGGGAGAGCTGCCTGGATTCCAGACCTTTCTGACCTCAACCAGTTTGGGTCCAGGTGAGACTCTTTCTCTCCCTGTCTCTCTCTGTCTCTGTCTCTCTGTCTCTCTCTGCATCCAGGGTATGTCTGAGATTTCTGCCTGTTGCTGGACGTGGTTTCTGAAAAAGGCTGAGGCTCTCTGTTCTGACATCAGTGTTATGGCCCCATGGGGACTGCCCTGTCCCCGGTCTATTCTTGGGTCTTCGCCAGCTCCAAGAGGCAGGCGTGTGGGAGAAAAGGAGTCAGACGTCAGGCTCTGTCTTCAGCCTTCACATTTCTACCATGAAACAGTAATGGGAGTTTCTCAGACTTCCCAGTGGCCATGTGTGGATCTCTACCAGAACACACACCATCAAACACTGTTGGCAGCAAATACTTGTCCTATGCCAAGAGAAGGTGACTGAAGTGTCTAGAGGTATACCTGGAGTATCAAGAGGCCTGGAGCTTCTGGAGAAGCCCAGAGGACAGCATGGGAGTGGTCCCAGTGCACTGGATGGAAAGGGTAGCCCCAGTCAGCATCAGCATCCCCAAGAGAAATGGGTTGTAAATATTCTTCAACCTTGAATACCTGCAGAACTGGAGATGCCAAGAGCTTCTCTTGGTTTCAGCCCTCCAGCTAATTCTGTGAGTGCAGGAGTTCCGAACCACAGTTTTAGAGCCCTGTGTCTCCATCCTGAGCCTTTAAAGTCGTCTGGGGAATTGTGTAAAAAGCCGTACAGGGTAACTCAAATTCAGAGTCCCCTAGGGAAGCCCAGTCATGGGATTTTTCTTAAGGTCTCAGAAAGGGTACTAACTGGATTTGAGATCTACACTTTGAAAAGACAGGAAACTTCAAGCAGCAGCTTAACAGATGCAGAATATACACACCATGTACAGGCATCGCACACTACACTCATTACATACTATACACACCACACGGTATGCGCACACCATATGTACACGACACCTCGTGCGCACAGACACACATGACAGAGCCCGTGTTGACTCCCCATCCAGCTGGGATGAGTTGCTGAAACTTCAATGTGTATAACATGATTGGACCTTCCTCTTTCACTAGTGACCTTTGGATAAATTGAGTTATTTCCTTAGGAAAGTAAAGAAAATGCCTCAATTGTTTCTGACAAGCTCGCTTCATTCATCTTCGGGACTACTTTGCCAAACAGCACTGATCTGATCTGGAAGTCCCAAACCTCCTCTAGATGGTTGTCTATTGATCTGAAGAGACACCACGTGACGTTGGGAGAGCCCAGGATTGAAGAGGGAAATGTCCCCCCACTGGAACTGAGGAGTATCTTACGCTTCACCCAGAGCAGCTCCTCCTGTTTTTACTGGGGGATGCTGGGACTTCTAAGTACGTCTGCTGGATCCTAACTTAGCTGCAGACAAAGCCAAATTTTGCCGCCCTCTATTACTGTATTTTGGTGAGACCATCCTGAGTGGGCAGCAAGCACTGTGTTGGCACTTTCCCTGAGTGTCACCAGAGATCAGTGTTTTAACGTGTCACCATGACAAAGGCTAAATCATGGTTCAACTATGTATTAGCTGTAGAATGACGTAACCTCTCTGTGCCTCAGGTTTCTTATTGGTAACAAGGAACCCCCTCCCCCTCCCAGAGTCTCCAAAGACATTTTTATCTTCTCACTGCATTCTGGACAAGGCCAGCCCCCTCAGGCAGTGACGGTTATTCTCATGGGCTGGGAGGCAGTCCATGCTATCATCGGGACCTAAGTTTCCTTCGCCTTGGCCCTGCATTCTCTGCACCTGCGATGGGAGGGACTGAGCCTCACATTCCATGGGGAATGCTTTTCAGTGTGTAGTGATATTTGGGGCCCTAGGAGGAGGAGGAGGACAAGATGGAGGGGAAGGAGGATGACAATGAGTCCAAAGAGGAAGACTCTTGAAAGAAAAGTTTCTGGGGATTTGGAACATGTTTCGTTCACAACAGCTGTCTTGCCTTGTTGATGATGCTGCACGGGACGATGACCTTGTTCAGGGATAACCAGGACACAGATTTCCGTATCCATCATCAGACACCTGGCTAGGAGCACAGCCCACTGTCACCCCTGCTTTCTCTTGACATGATGTGCGACCTCCAATTAAATCCAATTTTATACCCTAGACCATGTCCCCTTGCCTGATGGGCACTAAACGGCTTTTGCTGGAACTCCAACATTGTGGCTTCCTGGATCCCCACAACGGCTGGCAGTGAAGGCATTTTCTATGACTGTTGCATTTGATGGGCAAGGAAGTTTTTGCCTAAGGCTATGGATGAAACCATAGAAGGGATTCCAGAACCATATCTCCCTCTGGTCTTCTCCCCTGGAAAGCCCATTGTCCTGCATCATCACCACAGTGATCCTGCTCTACCATCCTTACTTTCCCTTCAACATCCTTGATATTCATTTTGGTCTTGTTCCCCAGCTCTTTACTTTCTACAAAAGTATCCTTTCTCCTGCCTCCCCAGGGATCTAGTTGGAAGCTATATATTTGCTGTTATTTTAAGCAATGAAATCTTCATTAAAATATCAACTATATTGTTAAAAATATAGTATATAACAAAGAAGCATTTCAATTTAGAGACAAAAAAAATTTTAACAAATGGTTTCTGAACAGATATCTAAGTCAAACTTCTGGACCTTACTGATAATTACAGATGAAATTCCAATCATTTGCCACATCAATGCCCACCTTAGAAGCACATATAAAACCCATGAACATATACATAAGCACATAGTAGATATGGAGAAGGGAGGTTTGGTGTGGGAAAATGGTCTGTACTCTGTCAATTATATTTTAAATAAATGCTGATTGGCCAATAGCCAGGCAGGAAGTATAGGCGGGACAACCAGACAGGAAGTAGAGGCAGGTCAATGAGAACAGGAGAATTCTGGGAAGAAGGAAGCCCATTCCTCCTGCAATCCTGACCAGCCACAGAAGAAGCAAGATGTGACTGCCTTGCTGAAAAATGAACTGAGCCATGTGGCTAACATAGACAAGAATAATGAGCTAATATAAGTTATAAGAGTTAATAAGAAGCCTGAGCTAATGGGCCAATCAGTTTATAACCTAATGTAGACCTCTGTGTGATTTCTTTGGGACTTAACGATTGATTGCGGGAACCAGGCAGGACAGAAAACCTCAACAACAGAGGTTTGCAAAGCCATGTCTGAGATCAAGCCATCCAGGTTGAGATGACAGTGGCTTCAAATGGGTTCCCCAGCTCCCACTTCCAGGAAACAAAACAGATATTTATCATAGGATACAATCTCAAAGGGAATGACTCAGGGTGATGTGAAGTTCTAGAACCTTGGCAGAGCAAAGGAGCTACGCTGCTCCCGAGAAAGCTGGCCCGTAGAGGAGAGTGAGGGATGAGGGCTTGAGTGAGCCGTGACTCACCCTGGGAGCTCCTCACAGTGCTCAGCACCACCCATCTCTATCCACAGGCTGAAGAACACGCCGGTTGCTGTCTGCAACCCTCCAACTCACAGCCCATCTTCTCTCTAGCCCTCAGGACAAAGCCACGGGGCTGGGCTAGTCCTTGGATTATGTTGGGATGTTTGTCTTGTCTTTTCATCATTCCGTGTCTCAAATTTCCCAGCTCACAATTGTCTTCCCATGGCTTTGGAACAGCACGCCATTCTCCCCTTGCCCTCACCTCTACTTACACGCTGGACTCTCACCACACACTACCAGGAAGAGGAAATCAATTTACCTATCGGGTTGAACTTCCCCGGTCTTGGTTAATTTTCGGCTGTGCGACATGTAAGCCAGGAGTGTGTGTTGTGGTCGTTACTCCCAGAGCTGCAGGTAGAGCCAGACGAAGGCAGAGCCAATGAAGTCAAAAGAGGGGAGTCAGGCAAGAGCTGAGTCCAGAAGCAGGAAGGTTGCTCAGTCTGGAATTACCCAGCAAGTCAGAAGGGCCAAGGGCCAGAACAGAGCTGGGGGTGGGAAAAGTGGGCCAAGTGTGGTGTTGTTCTCTCTCGCGCGGCTCTTACACAAACATAAAATAACAGCAGTGGAAATGAGGGTGGGGAGGGGAGAATCGCCACAGTCCTCCCCACTAAACTCATCAGATGCTTTTATTTTTTCCAAGTCATTTTTCCAGGCCTCGGTGACATTTATGCAAAAATGTTACGCTGTGTGGTAAACACAGCTCGGGCCCCCATCCAAAGTTCCAAATTGAGCTGTGCTGCCTTAGGCTCGTGGACAGAGCACGCTCGCATGCTGTTATACACTCTTCCTCAGCTTAACAGCCGCCCAGCATCTCACTGGGTGTTGTCACCCATGCCACCAACAATGGGTGAGTGTACCAGCTTCCAGGAACTTGCGTGCTTTGGATCATCGTTAGTATTTGAATTGTTTACGCATCTGTTAAACATTGATGCTGGCGATAGGGGCTTTGCATTCTCTCGTTAAGTAGGAGGGACAACCTTGCGTCAACTCTTTTGTTTACCAGTCCTGGCTCCTCCTGCCCTGTGTTAATCTCCCCGGTTTCTCTGGTTTTCCTGGACCCGTGTACTCTTCACATAGGTGAATCTGGGTTTGCTCAAGACTGAGGAGTAAGTTTGGAGTCTTAACTCCAAGGCAAGTCGGTCGCCTTGTCTTCTGCACGGTTTGGCAGCTGCCCACACTGGGCTTGGTGCAATTGGGATCGCCTGTCTTAGCCTCCAGCTGTCACAGATTTCCTGTCACCATGGACTGTACTCTGGGATCATGAGCCAAAAATTAAACTTTTCCTCTCTTAAGTTGCTTTTTGTCTGGTATTTTGCCTCATTGATGGGAAAATTAACACACTGCGCTAGAATAGGTTTTCTACTTATTACTAATAAATCCTCCCCACTCTTCTGGTAGGCCTTGTTTCCCTTTTCTCCTATATAGTGGCAGCAATATCATTTTAAATGATGTCACAGTTTAAGCACTTAAGCCCTGCATGGGGCTGAGCATTTGAGAAAAGGAGAAGCCCATATTGTTTTTGTTTGGTCGGGAACGTGGTCCAGGGCTTTGTGTGTGCCAGACAAGCTCTTTACTACAGAGTCCCATCATTCCAGAGAGTAGCCTCTTGGTTAAGACTTCATGGTATCCAATCTTTACCCAATGTTGCCTGGACTCAGATGGTAGTAGCTTAGTTTCCTCCTCTGAAAAGCTGAGATAGCTGCTCCCTGCCCTGCTGCGGCTGTGAGGCTGAAATGAGGCCATCAACACAAGACTCACAGAATCGGGCTTGATCTATAGCTATGAAGTGCTAAGCTTCTCCTGGAGGTAGTGGAGGCAGCAGTACTCTCTACCAACATCCTCCGACACTGGGCATCTACTCTACCATGGTGAGTCGGTGACTTATCGCTAAGACAAACTACCTGGCCAAAGCAAGCTAAGCGAGGAAGAGTTTGCTCTTTGGCTTGGATCCAGAGGGCAGTCCATTACGGCAGGAGCTTAGTTAGGGCTGCTGCTCCCATATCCCCCATATCAGGAAGCAGAATTGGAGAGTACAAGCTCTCAGCACGCTTTCTCCTTTCCAGTCTGTCTAGGACTCCATCCTAAGGAATGGTACCACTTACCATTAAGGTGGATCTTCTCACTGCAACAAACCTAGTCTAGACAATTTCTCCCAGGCACGGCCAGAGGCTGTCTCCTCGGTGATTCTAGCTAGGTCTCATTGAGATGATAGTATCAACCGTCCCAGACAGGACTATAATAGGGACCGGTCATCCTCGTTTGTACTCATCATGGATTTAACACTGAAGGTTCCATGTGCTAGGAATCCCTCAGTGCCAGACACATTAGAACGGTTGGACATCCAAGTACAGCTAGAGTTTTAGCTGATCTCGTTGAATCATCCCACCACCTCTATGCTTTACACAAACAAGCATGGGGAATGCCACGCAATTAAAAAAATGTGCCAGGTAACACCAGAGGTGAGAGGCAAGGCCAGCTCACCCAGCGCTGAAGCCGTATTTTCCGAAGGAACTCCTGGATACCTCCTGGAGGCTGACTCATGGTCTCTTGATACCATCACTGTTTTTAATTGTTATAAAACTTACCATTTTGGCTGCTTTTACGTGTACATTTCAGTAGCTGTAAGTCCATTCACAATATTGTGCAACCAATATCATCCGTTTCCTGAGTTCTTTTCACAACCTGAGGACGTCACTGGCCTGTGATGACACAGGAGTCGGTAAGGAGTGAGTAGCTTCGGCCACGCACACATCACTGCTCCTCTCTGCTTCTAAATTTGTCCACTGAGCCCCACAAAGCACCAGCAAGCCGAGGTCATGGTGAATAAGTCAATATTGTTATTAAGAATGAAAGAGAAATGAGCCCGAACTGTGGCTAGGCAGACACCACTGCCCAGGACCCCATGGGGCCTGGCTCTGGGAAATACTCCCTCTGTAACCATTTACAACTGAAGCCAAGTGGACTCATGATTGTTTATTTCCAGTTCAGACAGAATTCTAAACACATGGCCCACCAGACCCATACAGCAGGTCTCCTCTTTCAGCTCTTCTAAGATTCTGATTCCCCCCTCGTGTCCCCCTGACCGTTAGGTCTACTCTCAGGTCCTTTGTAGATTGCAGATGCTCAGAAAGTAGAAACAGTGCCTCTCTGTGCCTGCTCTTGACCATGTAAGCCTCAGTGAAGAGCGCATGGCTTAGCAGCTTGATCCTGTGCAATCCTCAGCACAGGAACATAGAAGAAATAACTATTGAGAGTTATATGTTATATAGCGCTTCGTACCTAATGTTGAGCTGGAACTCTGCATCGAATTCCCCCACAGCCTCGGGTGTCAGATAGTTGTTCTGTCTCCTTGTGGGGGTCCTGAGTGTCTGCTAAGGCAAACTACAGTCACATTTCCTTCCTTTGATTACTGAAAAGCTGGAGCGAATTCACAGGAGAGGGGTGAGGTCAGAGAGAGAGCAAGAGGAAGGGCTGGTCTGTAGAGGATGGAGTTGGGAAGGTTAGGTGTAGGACCCTGAAAGGTGGGTACAGAGCACCCCATCACAGAGCAGCGGTACTGGCAACAGCTGGGCCACAGGAGCAAGAAATACACCTGCAGTTTCTGCTCTGGGGAAAGCAGTGACTTGCAAGCTAGACTGAATCCCTGCAGTGTGGCTGTGATTCTGGGCGAGGATGCTACACAGTCAGAACGCACCATTATCCAGAGGGACGCAGAGGAGGGATAAAGGACAAGAAGCTCCCAGAAGAGAATTTCCTGTTTATCACCGTAGCATACACAAGAAGTGCCTGGCATGGTGACTTTAACCAGGGTAATTTACAACCAGCATGGCATCTGTGACCTCCTGGGTTTTCCCTGCTTAACCAGTTTACTAGTGATGAGTCATCATATCTGACCTCACTCTGCCATCAAGGGCTCTTCTCCTAAGGAAGCTTGTACTCGCTGCCAGCCCCTCGTCGATGTTTGTGTCTTGTTTATTCTCCTCCTCTGTGGATTGTGGTTTTCCGGGAGAGAGTCAATTCTGCTTTAGCAGAAAATGGAAAACCCAGTTGTTCAATAGATGGCAAAGCCCATTTCCTCTTTCTCTTCTTGAAGGAGGCTGTTTTCAAAATGAGCTTTTCAGTCACCTGCAAGGAGCGAGCGTCATGCTTGAAACTCCAGACTTCTCAAATCCACGCCTCGCGAGCATCAGGGGATGCTTGCATGTGTTTGCTTTCCGTCTTGATGATGTCAATCTTCTGTGCTGTTGGGGAGGCTGTTCGTTCGTTCCCGGCTGCTCAGTCCCGAAATAATCACACAGAAGCTATATTATTTAAATCACTGCCTGGCCAATCATTTAAGCGTATTGCTAGCTAGCGGCCTCCCACGACACTACGCCGTTGAGTGCAAGCTCACCAGAGAATGACTGCAAGCCAGTGGGTGGGCATGGCTGTTCACTGATGGCTGTGCTCTTTGCAAGTGGGCACCGCTGCTCATTTGGATGCTTGCCCTGTATACAAACCTTTGCTTAGATGTAGTAGAGTGTCCATTGCCTTCCAGGCACCCCCTCCCAAGCCGTTAGCACAATGTTGGCTTCAAGAAGACCTTGCTCTCATCACTTTGACACTCTGCATCCTCCCCAGCTCCTCTCTCAGTCTAACGCCTTTCTCCTGAGAACCTGCATAAACCCCTCCCTCAGACAGGTGGACATCCTTAGATAGGCTTCCTCTGTTGTACTGTGTAGCATCCTTCCGTGCTTAGGAATGTGCTCAGACAAGCAATCTGACATTCTGTTTTACCCTCCCTGGTTTCCCAGGGCCTTAGTGTGGTGTAGGCTCTGTAAACACAGATCAAATAAAAGCAAATACCTAAGAGGGAAAAGAGCCAGTCTTCAAGGCCACATTCTCTATGAAGGCATCCTGATCCTTCTAACCTAGAAGGCATCCCTGTGAGTACACACACACACACACACACACACACACACACACACACACACTGTGCTTCTCTGAAGGCTTCCCTGGCTATGGCTCTGCTTGGCACTTAGGAAATGCTCATAGGATGCAGGAAACTGAATTGTTTGCCCACCATAGTGCAGAGCTACCCCTCCTCAATACTCTGAGCTCAGGAGAATTGTTTTCCTTCTGTTGGAAACACGGGAGTCTGAAAATTCTGGGTGGAACATGGATTCCCATGCAGAATCATCGGTGGGGAGTCTTCATCTTCCTTTGAGAGGAGACGCTCATGAAGCAAATGGCGTTTTTTCCTACTTTGAGCGTCATAGAAATTCAAACAGGTAGGATGCCAACATTGTAAGGACCTACCTGAAAGATGAAAGAGTCATCCTTTCTGATAATTTTTAATTATAAATATATAGTTTCTATACAAGTGAAAACACAGCGTTTGTTTTTCTGAGTTTGGTTTATTTTGCTTGACGTGATAGTCTTAAATTTTTCCCTGAAAATGACATTTTGTTTTCTTCATGGCTGAATAGCCTTCCATTGTGTATGTAGGTCACATTTTCACTATCCAATCATCTGCTAGACATCAAGGCTTCCGTATCTTGGCTTCTGTGAACAGAGGAGTAGTAAATGGGTGTGCCAATGGCTCTGTGGTGTGTTAATTTATATGTCTTCGGGTTTCTGCCCAGAAATGCTATCACAGAGTCATACGGTAGCTCTCTTTTTAGTTTTTGAGGATCCTCTACACCGATTTTCAAAGTAGCTACATCAGCTCACGTTCCTACCAAAAGTAAACAGGGATTCCCCTCTCCTCATCTCCTCACCAGCATTTATTGTAGCTTGTTTTCTTGATGATAGCCATTCTGACTAGAATAAGCTGTGATCTCAGCCAGGCAGTGGTGGCACATGTCTTTAATCCTAGCACTCAGCAGGCAGAGGAAGTTGGATCTCTGAGTTCCAGGCCAGCCTGGACTACATAGTTAAGTTCCAGGGCAGCCAGGGCTGTTACACAGAGAAACTCTGTATCAAAAAACCATGGGGAAAAAAAAGAAAAGAAAAGAAAACAGGATGTAATCTCAATGACTAAGGATACTGAACCCTGGTCGTTCCTGTTTTGATAGTATTAGCATTCCAGGACTTACATTCAGATCTGTGATACATTTTGAGTTGAACCTGTTTCTGTAGTTACTGTTTGCTTTGTAGGATGAGAGTTAGATGGACCAGTCTTTTAAAGCCTTCTATCTTCTAGATGGAGAGACAGAGGCCTGCCCAGAAGAGTTCATCAAGACTAATTGATGACTGATGGACCGGTCTCACTTGTGTTTCTCTTGAGTATAGCTGTTGTGATGTGTGTAGGTCCTAAAACAGCAAGGTTTGGGCCAGACATGCAGGGAGCAGGGAGGTGAGAGGCTTCATGAACAAGCGTTGGAGCAGAACATTGCTTTGCCTTTCTGCAGCTGAGCTGTCCACACTCTGAGCAGGGTATCCTGGGACCTGAGAAGTGCTCAGCTCTGAGTAGTCCCTGGGCCTGGTCCTCACTTTCTTTTCTTGCCATACTTATGCATGATATTTTGGAAGAATGTTTAAATTATTAAGGCAGTAATTCTCAGCCTGTGGGTCGTGACCCCCTGTGGAGGTCAAACAATTTTTTTCACAGGATCGCCTAAGACCATCAGAAAATACAGATATTTAAATTACAATCATAACAAGAGCAATAATTATAGTTATTATGAAGTAATAACTAAAATAATTTAATAGCTGGGGTCATGAGGAACTGTATTAAAGGGTCACAGTACAAGGAAGGTCAAGAACCACAATATTAAGGAATGGCATTCTAGAACTAGAGAGAAAGCTCACAGAAAATTCAGTGAGCCCAGATTAGGTTAGAAGTCCCATGAGAGCAGAGGACTGGCACTGTGAGCTCCTTGGTACCATATCTGACATCCGGCCAGCACGCCTCAGTTTGCTTTTGGAGTCAATATGACAGCTTCACTAGCTTGTCAAAACTTGAGAAGAAGATAGCAAAGTTCCCCTGTGACTCATGAAGGGATACACACATATCCAGGAAGACAGTATCAATTGCCCCCTCAAAATACACCACTGGGCTGGAGAGATGGTTCTGAGGTTAAGAGCACTGAGTGATCTTCCAAATGGAACCGGGTTCAATTCCCAATACCCACATGGTAGCTCACAACTGTCTGCAACTCCAGTTCCATGAGACCTGACACCCTCGCATAAACATACATGCAAGCAAAAACTATGTTCAGAAAATAAAAATAAATGTTAAAAAAATATACACCACAACTGACCAACCTCATGGACCAGGGCCAGGGTGGGTATATAAAGGAAACTTGATGTGTCTATATTATGTTTTATTTCATAATTGAAAAGGACCAAGTAGAATCGGAGCATATATAATAAAAAGTATTCATCTGTTGTGTGATATTTTGATCACATTTTGACGATAAAGTTTGTTTTTAATCAGGGGGTGGAGTTAGCTACTAGCTGATCAAAATTAACCATAGAGGTTTTAGAGGACTGAGGACAAATAGACAGGAAGTAATAAGGCGGGCCTTCGGGAGAATCTCAGTCCTTTTGGATGAAGGAACAGAAGAGATAAGAGGTCACTGGTTGTTTCTCTGCTGCTTCTCTGATCATTCAGGTTCTTACCCTGACAGTTGGCTCATGGTTTTTTTATTAATAAAGAATAATTAGATAAATGAAACACTCTGGGAGATAGGTATGTGGGTATTTGTTACATTGTTACATTAACTTTTATGATTTTCTGAGATTTGAGTTTTTGAATATTATTTTTTTTTATGTATTCTAGTTTTAGTTGGGAACCCAGTGAGAGGAACTACCAAGGTATCCTGGCTGGTTTTATGTCAGCGTGATACATTTAGAGTCATCTGAAAGGAGGGAGCTTCAATTAAGAAAAATGTGTCTCTAATATCAATTTGTAAGGCATTTTCTTAATTAGTGATTGATGTGGGAGGACCCAGTCCATTATAGGTGGTGCCATTCATCCCTGGGGTAGTGGTCCTGGGTTTTATAAGAAAGCAGGCTGAGCAAGCAGTGAGGAGCAAGCCAGTAAGCAGCACCCCTCCATGGCCTCTGCATCAGCTCCTGCCTTCAGGTTCCAGCCCTGTTGGAGTTCCTGTCCTGACTTCCTTCAGTTATGAACTATGATGTGAACGTGTAAAGCAGAGAAGCCCTCTCCTCCCCAACCTGCTTCTGGCTATGGTGTTTTATCGCAGCAATAGAAATCTAAGTAAGACACATGGTGACTCCCGTGTTTGGTGACGCGGATTTAGAAAAGGTGTTTGTTTGTTTTTTTTTTTTTTTTTTTTTTTTACAGTCACAGCTTATAACAGTGGAAGGACAGAGACAGAAACAGCCTAAAACGAGCTGAGCAACAGGCAGAATTGAGAAGACTCCAGGCACTTGTTCCAGTCCTCTGACAGAACTCAGTTCTCCCAAGAACAATTAATTACCACCCATAGAGCTCCCAGAGTCTGGGTAACTTCCGTTTTTCCGAAGCTGAGCATCAGATAAAGAAAAGAGGGTGTGATTAGGTCACCATTTTGAGACAGAGTCCACGTCAGGTTAACCCACTGGTTTGGCTTCTGGTGAGGGCCGCCATAGCTGTGTTCTGACATCATAGACCACATGGTGGTAGGAGCATGTGTGAAAGTGAGAGATCACGTGGCAAGAAGGGATGTGAGAGAAATCAGGAGGCAGCCCTACGCCTTCGATAGCAGCCCGCACTTACAGAAACTGTGAGAACTACTTTTATCTCTTCTGAGCACGATTCTCCTGCTGACCTAATTACTTCCCTCTGGATTCCCCCACACACACCTGCTTAAAGGTCCCAACACCTCTACTTAGGGGAATAAGATTCATCTTAAGAAACCTTTGGAGATAAAACACTCAAACCACAGCTATGGTGGCCAAGGCTTTGTTCTTTGTGTCTAGCTGCGTCAGAGATCAAACCGATACAATGTAGCAGGTCTTCCTCCAAAATCAGTGTTAGTTTCAGGCTTCTTGTGTGTTCCAAAGCTTGATACAGAAGCACAGATAATCAGAGGCCATACTCCAGGAGCAAGTTCAGGGTCAGCGTGTGCTTTGGAACACTGAGGGAGAGGGGATGGAGTTTGAACATCCCAAAACCACCAAATAAACTCTTTATGAACCATCTCCAAAGTAAGATGCAAGGCTCTACCTGAACCTGGAAAATGTTTCATTACCTTGAGCTGATTAACTTATCTCAAGTCTAGGAAAATATTGGGGTGCTGGGAAGCCATTCATCTCTGAAGCAAAGACACTTGGCCTGAGCCTAAAATTAAGCAGCAAATTCAGGACCACAAGCACAGAAATGACATCAGCTCATGAAAAGTCATGAGAAACAGCGAGGAGACTGTAATTGCTAAAAAGCACGGTGGAGGGAACACAGAAATCAAGCAGGAACCTGGCTGGAAGCTTCCTTCCCGCTGCCCAGCCCTCATAGCCCTGGAAAATGCTCTGCGGGCTGCTTGGGGAGTAATGCCATCAACTCAGGTGTGGACCTGGAATGCAACACGACTCACAGCCCAAGCCAGATGTCCCCAGCAGTGAAACAGCAGCGGGCGTATTAGGGGGATAACAAACGGCGAGTATGTGGGTTTGCGTGGGTCCATGAAATGAAGACCCGGAGACTCCTTGAGAATGAACTTAGCGTCTGCAGCGGCAGGGGACTCCACCTCTGTGGACTGAACCCCTTTCCCTTAGCCCTTTGGCAGCTTAGCTGGTAGGTTTCCCTGTCTCAGAATAAACTGAATGAAGCTTCCCGACAATACAGTGTCGGGTGCAGATACCTGATTCATGGGGTACCACGGCTTTCCGGGTCCCCTCTGACCAAGTTTTGCACAGACTTTGTATCCATGGGAAACTTTCAGACAAGATTCACAAAAGGCCACAAAGGATGAATTTAGGCTGGGTGCTAACTTGGGAGCTAGGGCAGGTATGACCCAGTGGGGGTTCATGACTGGAGGTGGGTAAGGTAGAGGGGTGAGGGGGTGGGTCTGGGGTTGCTTGCTAACCCTCTAGTGCCAGGCTGGCAGGAATTTCTGCCACAACAAATCACTTTTTGTTTGAGGCCAACTCCATGGGAAGGAATTCATATCTAGTAGTGAAAACCCAGTTAAAAGCCCTTGACTAGGAGGCCATAGACCTAGTAGGGGAAGCTACTACTGTCATTATCCAAAAGGAAATGATGAATCTATCAAATTGCTCTCTAAATGGCTATGGTATGGCCCCATGACACGTGATGCTACCAGCTTTGGCCAGAGACGCTTCTTTCTGCAGTGGGTAGAGTAACTGCCGAGGCTCATGACTGGCCATAGTGGTAAGAATAAGTGGCGAACACTCAGCCATAAACAGAACGTCTATCTTACCCCTTCCAAGCCTCAGCTCAGGAAACATCATAGAAGAAGGGGTAGAAAGAATATAAGAGCCAGAGGGATGAGAAGAAGAGCGGTGTGGAACGCTGACTTCTGATCATGACACAGCCACTCACTCTTAAACTCACAGTAATTGTCATGATCGGCACAAGATGGAGCCCACAAACACACTGTTGTGGAAAGGGGAGGGGCTCACAAGGCCCCTCCCCTCCCTGAGGAGTTATACATAAGCTAATGGTTACTGGGAGAAGGAGAGACATTTTGGCAAACACCACACCCTTGTATATAGGGACGGCACAATCTGGACTCGGTAGCTCACTAAAATAAAAAAAAAAAGACATTTTGTTGGGTAGTTTCCCGTCAACATGACACTAGCTTCTTCTTAGAAAGAATTTAGAAATTCATCCATAACACTGGGCTACAGGCTGTAGACATGTTTGGCAAACATGTTCTCTGTTGATGATTGGCGTGGGAGGAACTAGCTCACTGTGGGCAGCGCCACCCTGGACAAGCAGTCATGAGTTGAATAAAAAAGCAAACTGAGGAAGTCAGTCAGTAACCAGCATTTCTCCATTGCTCCTGCTGCAGTTTCCGCGTCCAGGTTCTTCCTTTGAGTTCCTTCCCCGACTCCCTTTGGTGAAGGCGTGTGACCTGAGAATTGAAAAATGAAATTAACCTTTTCCTGCCCACGCTGCTTTTGGCCATGGTGTTTTGGCACAGTATAGACACTAACTAAGGCCGGCGTAAAATCAGGAGGGGAGCAAAGAGGTGGGGAGAGGGGCTCACGGGAGAATGGGGGAGGAGTGTGGGATGAATCCAGTCAAAATACACTGTACACAGATATGAAAATCTCAAAGAAATTAAAATAATATATTTAAGATGATAAACTAGATAGGAAACAGAGGGACAGTTGAGTCATAGTTGGTAATCATTTCTGAAGCTTAATAGTAACATCATGGTTGTCCCCTATGCTGTTATATATGTTTTGGAATTTTTGTTGTAATCGTTGAGACAGCATCTCGCTATACACACTGGCCTAGACCGCACAGAGATCTACCTGCTTCTCCCTCCCAGGCATTGAGACTACAAACCTGTACCGTCACACCCAGCTCAATTGGGAAATTCCTGAGAAAGAATCGTGACAATTTCTCATGATATTACATAGCCACCTCTCTCTACTGGGCTTCAGCTCCTCAGACCATTCCAACTTGGTGCTCCGCGAGCGTAATGACTGAAATCCAGCTCTCGACTCTCTCCTGTTCCTGTCGTGTTCTCCTCACCTACTCGGCCACGCCAGCTGATAGCTCTAAGCCGCTCTCACTTGATCCTGTGTGGGATCTTCATGATCCCAGTATCAATTTTCCCACCGAAACAATGGCCTGTTCCACCCTTGCTCCCTGTGGCCAGCTTCCTCTAGCAAGAGTCTCCCTCGGTGGCCTCAACGTCCAGCCACCTCATATGCCAGCGTCACAACCTTTTAGAACCACAGTTTTCTTCGCATTCGTCCGCTACCCATCTTCAGCAGTTTCTCTCGTAATTATACCAACGCTGAGCTTCAATGCTTCCTGCCTCGTGAACACAAACACGGCGTTCTGCAAAACCTAGCTCTCCCATGTGAACGTATCGGTCTAATTGTAGAAGACGGATCTGAAAACCCACCTCCTTCATAGAAAACCTTCTCCCGCTTCGGCAGCGGCCGTCACTCCCTCTTTTGTGCTGTCGGAGGCATCACTTCGGGTGGCACTTCTCATACCATGCGGCAATTATCTCTTCACATCCCTGCTCGCCTTCCCAGCAGAAGCCGTTTTAATCACAAAGGAGAGAGATCTCCCGCACATAAAGCAACGTGGAGATAGTTTTAAAAATAAATCTGAAGCTGTAAAAGAATAATGGTCTATTTGACTTAATATTAGGGACCCCCCCCCGAATTCTAGTTCCATCAGCAATTGAAGATTATGCATCCGGAGAAAGGGAGCTCTCTCTTGAGCAGCTCCCTGGAGGGTCTTTCCTTGTCCTGACCTTTGATCCATTTCCTCCTGAAGTTCTTGCCACTTAGCTCAAGCTGAAGCCCTTTGAATCTCTCAGAAGACTCTCGGTCTTCCCAAGCCAGCTCTTGTGTGCTTCAGTGACACTCCTAGAATTCTTTTGAGAATTCCTCACTAGGCGTGGCTTTGAGTGGCCAAGCCTCTGGGCATGCTCCATCATGCCCCAGTCTCTACAGATCCGCGGTGCTAGGCTTTTTACCCAGCATAAGGTGTGGCCTGAATTGAAGCAAGGTACCAGCAAGGACGAGTAAGGAGACAGGAAGAGAACCGAGGGTGCAGCTGGTGTTACCTAACAGCACAGTTTCCCTTAGCCAAGCTCACTGCCCAAGCCCAAGAACAAATGGTGTTCATATCCAGGGACTGGCAAAGGAAGGGCGGATCAGAGAGAGAGAAACCCCTTTTGAAGCTCCTTCTCCTCAGTCTTACCATTGTCACATCATCTTCAGAAAAATCCCTTCACCCTCTGAAGAAATTTAATGTGAGTTTGTTCCTACGCCTCCCTGGCTACCCTCAGAACATATTAACTTTTCCTGTCTGTCATTTCCTCTTCACAAAGCATTGTGAAAGTCCCAGAAAAAGTCCCAGCCACTGGTCACATTATTCCCCTGATAATATGCTGCTTAACATTTGATAGTAGATATTTTAACGGAGGTTACACAAGGAAATTAAATAAAGCTTACCTCAGTAGATTTTCATGTGTAAGTTCTCCATTAAATACCACCGATGCTCTTTCTGGTATCTGAAAGATAGGAATGGTCAGAGATCCATTTTTCTGCTTAGAAGTGTTTGGGGGCTGAGTTGGGAATGAGGCGAGGGGTCACATGCAAAGCTTCTTCCCTAGATTTTTCATTCCAAAAGAAAAGACTGGTCAAATGGTGATGGCACATGCCTTTAATCCCAGCACTTGGGAGGCAGAGACAGGCAGGTCTCTGTGAGCTCAAGACCAGCCTGGTCTACAAAGAGAATTCCAGGACAGCTAGGACTGTTACCCAGAGAAACTCTGTCTCAAAAAACAAAAAGAAAAAGGGGGGCTGGAAATATTAAAGGGGGCTTATTGATGATTTATTAAAATCATATCAGCATCTCCAAATATTGGGTATTTGTGATTGAATCTATTGGAAACAGTAGCTGTGTGAGTTAGACACCTACTGCTTCACACCACAGCCAAGGCAACCTATAGAAGGAAGCACTTGATTTGGTCTTCAGTTTTCAGATTTCAGAGTTTCAGAGTTATAGTCCGTGGTGACAGAGCGAAGGCATAGCGGCAGGAACAGCTGAACACTTACACCGTATTCACAAGTAGGAGACAGGGAGAGCAGAATGCGCAAGGCATAGGCTTTTAAACCCCTCTGTGATACACCTCTTAGCCTGCACAGACAATGCCACCTTTCTGCCTCTGTTTTTAGGCAGTGCTAACCTAGTTAGAACTGAGTTGGGAACATGGCCGGATGAGCTGGGAAGACAGGAAGCTCAGGGTGGGTGGGTGGACTCTCGGAGGGGCTTCAGACCATTCCAGAAGCAGTGTCTCTGAAGCAGGCGGAGTAGGAGTTGAAAGATGCAGGGAAAGAAGCAGGCTGGTGCTCAGGATTTTGATGCTGTGGTTGCCTAGGGAGAGACCCAGGATGGGGGGGCGCATCTGCATGCCGTCTGTGAAATGAGCTGTGAACGTGGACTGCAGAGAAAAGCATACACACGCATACACGTTCACAGTGTTCCCTTTTACAGCCGGTTTACAGCGGCCTTTGTGAAGTAAATCTATTTATTCAGGGATCTGGGGGCTTGAATGTACAACTGAACAGGCAAATGGAAAGCATCGGGCTCTGCATGGAGAACAGGGATAGTCGGCCACTCTGCAGCAGCAGTGACGTCATTGTCATAAGCCCTGCAGCCCCTAAAATCTGTATCCCTGAGTTACCCTCTTCTCACTACATTCTCGTCAGGGGAACAGCTTCCCAGGCATGTCATATTCTGATAGATCTGTAGGACCTGAGATTTGACAGGGGATGGGGACCCAGTGTCTCTTGGAACAGCCAATTGCCTGGAAAGTTGACTCTGAAGATAGACAGGTAGACAGACAGATAGACAGAGAGGCACACAGACAAGTAGGGAGATGATGCCAAGCAAAGAATTTTCTCCGCTTATTCAAAACTCAAGGTTTAATATCATTTCCTATGGTCTCAAAAGGGAGTGGGATGCAAATTTTCTGACCTGTCTCTCTGCGTTAAAGGTCTTTGCCACTCTTTGGGACATACCAGACTGGATCATTCCCTAATTACTGCCTGGATCTGTCAAGTTAACCAAGCTGCCTCTCACTTATTATCATAGTACCCGTATCTACAGCCTTTGGCGTTCTCTCAGTGCTCTTTAATCAAACAGCGTATGAGAACTATGTGGCCCTTAGGAAGCTAGTGGCTGACGAACATTCTCCCTGGAGCAAAAGTGTTGGGAGACTAGGATGCTAGGCACTGGACTAGAGGCCTATCATTGTCTTAAGTTCAAAGATCTGAGGTTAGATAGGCTATCAAGGCAAGAGCTACCATTGTCCTTTTATCTGCTAAGCAGAGCCACCTCTGGTTTCTTTGTTTCTGATTTTATTGTGTGTGTGTATGTTTTTGGAGGTCAGGACTTATGTAGGCCAGGCTGACCTCAAACTTGCTGTACTGTTGAAAATGACCCACTGAGTTTTAACTGATCCTCCTACCTCCAATTCCCAACTGCTGGGAGTACATGCATGCCGCCACACCCAGTCCATGGGGTGTGAGGAATCGAACACAGGGCTTCCTAAATGCTACCCAAGAACCATACCAACTAGACATCTTCAGCCCTCTCCTGGTCTCTTGACTGAAGAGGGAGATGGGAAGGAGGGAGTCTTGTCTGCATCTGGTCCACAAAACTCCAGTGAGTCGCTGCACAGATCCTGTTGGTTTTATCTTCTGTGTAGTAATGCATGCACAATGTAACGTGCTTATTCCTCAGCAGCCCCCAAGACATCCTGACTCTAGACACCTCAGCCAGCTTTTCCAGTCACAACCAACTTGGCACGGCTCTTCCTGCAGCTATAATGTACGATTTTCCTGACATAGCCATCCCTCACACCTGAGAGAGAGAGTCCATGCAGAAACTACATCTCTCTGCGGTTCCCCGTCCAATCCCAGAGAACACAGGACCTCCTCCCGCTTCCACTAATCCTTTCTTTCTTTGTAAATCATAAGATGCATGCCTAATGTTTGTTGCAGATTTGGAAATTATTTGAACATGGGTGCTAGATTTATTTTAAATGTTTTCTGGATTTCCAGGTTACACACTAACCGTGTGGTGCTTCCTTCTGTTGCTTTAATAGTGAACGCCAGACTTAAGTCTTATGCTCCGTAATTAGATAAAGTATTTTTTCTGTAACTATTATTTTATATTGTTGTTTTTGCATCCCCACGGCAGTTTCCCCTTCCTCCTCTCAGCCCCTCCCCCCACCTCCCTTCTTCTCAGTTTCTCTTCAGAAAAGGGCAGGCCTCCCATGGATATCAACCAGTCATAGCATATAATTACAGTGAGATTAGGCATCTCCTCTTTTATTAAGGCTGGGCAAAGCAGCCCAGTGGGAGGAAAGGGCCCAAAAGCAGGCAACAGAGTCAGAGACAGCCCCTGCTCCCACTGTTAGGAGTCCCACAAGAAGACTAACCTACACAACTGTTGCATATATGTAGAGGGCCTCAGATGGTCCCATGCAGGCTCCCTGGTTTTTCGTTCAGTCTCTGTGAGCCCAGGTTAGTTGATTCTGTGTCCTTGACTCCTCTGGCTCCTACAGTCCTTCCTCCCCCTCTTCTACAGGATTCTGCCCCCAAGCTCTGCCTAACGTTTGGCTGTGGATCTCTGCATTTGTTGCCATCAGTTGCTGGGTGAAGCCTCGCTGATGACCATTGAGCTAGGCGCCAATCTGAGTATAACAGAATATCATTAGGAATCATTTTGTTGACTTTTTTTTTTTCAGTTGTGTTTGGTTCTATCCCAGGTCTCTGGGCCATCCTATCTCTGGATCTTGGCCCTCCAGCTAGTTTCAGAGGTGAGCTTCCCTCCCATGGTACAGGTCTCAAACTAGATCAGTCATTGGTTGGCCAGGCTCACAATTTCTGCATCACCTGTTACCCCAGCACTTCCTGTAGGCTGCACAAATTGTCAGCCAAAGGTTTTGTGGCTGCGTTGGTGTCCCATTCACTCCACTGGAAGTATTGCCTGGTTATAGAAATGCCTGGTTCAAGCTCTGTATTCCCCATTGCTAGGTAGGGTCACCCTCATAGATTTCTGAGTGTCCATTGCGCTAGGATTCTAGCTCGTCCCAGAAATGTCCCCGATTCCATTTATCTCTCCCAGTACTCTCTTCCTCCATCCTACCCCACCTGATCCTTTTTGCTCCCACCCTGTACACGATCCAGATCCCCCTCCACTGACAATGTCTATTCTCTTTCCCTTTCACAGTGAGATTCATGCACACACACCCCTTTGGGCTTTCCTTGTAACTTAGCTTCTCTGGGTCTGTGGGTTGTAGCCTGGTTCTCAATATAATACCCACTTATAAGTGAGTATATCTTTCTGGGTCTGGGTTACCTCACTCAGGAGGTATCTCTTCTAGATCCATCCATTTGCCAGTAAATTTCATGATGTCATTGTATTTAATAGCTGAGTAATGCTCACTGTGTAAATATACCACATTTTCTTTATCTGTTCTTCAGTTGAGGGACATCTAGGTTGTTTCCAGTTTCTGGCTATTATGAATAAAGCTGTTATCAACACAGTTGGGTAAGTGTCTTTGTGTCAGGATAGAGCATCCTTTGGGTAAATGCCCAGGAGTGTTATAGCTGGGTATTGAGGTAGATTGATTCCCAGAAACTGCCATATTGATTTCCAAAGTGGCTGTATACAATTTCACCCCCACCAGCAATGGAGGAGTCTTCCCCTTGCTCCACATCCTCTCTAGCATGAGCTGTCACTTGTGTTTTTGATATTAGCCATTCTGACAAGTGTAAGAGGGAATATCAGAGTTGTTTTTTTGATTTCCCTAATGGCTAAGGATGTTAAACATTTCTTTAAGTGGTTCTCGGCCATCTGAGATTCCAGAGTTGTGAATCTCTGTTTAAGTTAGCACCCCATATTCTAATTGAATTATTTGGCATGTTGAAATCTAGTTTCTTTCGATTCTTTATACGTTTTGGGTATCAGCTCTCATCAGATGTGAGGTTGGGGAAGATCTTTTCCCATTCTTTGGTCTTCTGTTTTGTCCTATTGTGTATTTTGCCTTCCAACAATCTTTTTTTTTTTTTTTTTTTTTTTTTTTTNTTTTTTTTGGTTTTTCGAGACAGGGTTTCTCTGTAGCCTTGGTGCCTGTCCCGGATCTAGCTCTTGTAGACCAGGCTGGCCTCGAACTCTGCCTCCCTAGTGATGGGATTAAAGGCATGCACCACCACCACTGCCTACCTCCCACCCCCGGCCTGGTTAGATAAACAATCTTAAAGGAAGACAACCTGTCCTGCAGTTCCCTCACAGAGTCAGGCAGTGTTTTGTACACGTCATTCCTCAGCAAAGTCCATGTGTGCATGCATGTAAGGCCAGAGGTCCACCTTCAGGTATCATTCAAACCGTTTTCCACTGTGTTCTCTAAGCCACTGGACAGAAAGACCCAGCGTTCTCCTGTCTCCACCTCCCCAGGGCTGGCACTAACATCATGCAACACCATGCCTAGCATTTTACATAGGCCTAGCATTTTCCAAGGCAAGCATGTTACCAGTTGAATATTTCCCTAACCCTGCAAGTCCTTTTTAAACGAGTAGCCTCCGATAGCTCACCTGAACCCTCACTACCATTTGAAATACGGCCACACACAGGGTAGCAGACACCAAGGCAGTATTTGAAGCCTAAGTTTTCCTTGTTAGCCTATTCAATCATTTCTTCCTCCACAATTTTCAGTAAATGATTGCTCACATAACCGACTAGTCAGGTGATAAAGTCCAGGTCCCTCACCGTATGCTCTGTCAGTATTTGGATCTCGAGGGTCCCCAAAGAGCACGTGTTACAGACTTGGTCCCCGGAGGGGCACTCTTAGGAAGTGGTGGCTCGTTTGAGAGGTGAGCCCTAGCGAGACTCCTTCAGGTTACTGGGGGCTCACCGACATAAGGAACCCCCACTTCCTTGGCTGTGAATTGAGTAGTTTGCTTCCCGTCATTCCTGCCACGATCTGCTGCCTCATCTCAGAGGTCAATTAATCGTGGACAAACCTCCAAAACTATGGGCCAGAATAGACCTTTCCTCTCTCTAAACTAATCGTCTTGGGTGTTTGTTATAGTGATTTGAAGCCAATTTACACACTGTCTTCCCCTTTCTCTTCTGGCTTATACTGGACTGTGCAGGCATGATGCTGCCCTTGGCTAAGCTGCCCCTCCCCCTCTCTACACTTACACACTTGCACTTCTATGGCTCTCCTCCTCTTCCCACTCTCAAGGGCAGTGCTTCTCAAATCCTCAACTGTTTCTCATTGGACCCCTCTTCCCCCCAGAATTTCTGTCTTCCATCACAGAAAAGAATTGCCCTTTCCAAAGCCATGAAACACAGCCATGTTTCTCCCCTCCTCGGACATAAACACCATCGACGTCTCTAAACCAGGCCTTGTTCTCATGTAATGGAAGCGTGTTTGACCCAGACTGCTATCTCAAACTCAGAACATGTCATCATTTGGAAGCAGTCGCTGAAGACTTAAATCAGAACAGCTGCGCAAAATCACTGAAGATTCGTGGCCTGTGCGTGACTGTTGCATACAAATCCATCTTGACAAGACTACAGCCATCTTACCACCATAACAGCCCCCAGACAAATCCTAGTTGGTTTTCTCACAGTTTCTCAGCAAACTGAAAGCAGAGCTTAGAATGGAGTGTGCACCGCGTGTTATAGCCACTGACCCTGCCTCCAGAGAGGCACCCAGACCTGACATTAGCTAAAGATGAAGCAGGGACATTTCAGCCTGGTGAAATCAGTTTTGTCCTGTATCAGTATGTTACAAGAATGAAGGTCATGAGATGAAGCATGATTCATAAAACCTCAGGGTCAGAAACTGGGCTTCAACCTGAAGATCTGAAAAGCAAAACAGTCAGTCACTGCCTCTTACCTCGACCTCAGTCCAAAAATGGCGATCCTGCCTCCAGGAATCTCAGAATGAGACTGTCTGTTGAGAGCTGTTTCCTCCCATTTTATAATCCTCCCTAGGGCTGGGATTAAAGGTGTGCACCACCGGCATTAAAGGCTTGCACAAACCTGGTTTCTACGGCAACCAGTGTGACTACTGGGACTAAAGGTTCAGGTCATTATGGCTACTGAGATTAAAGGTGCATGTCATTATGGCTACTGGGATTAAAGGTGCGTGTCATTATGGCTACTGGGATTAAAGGTGCGTGTTACCATAGCCTGGTCTGTAAGGCTGTCCGGTAGGACTGTTTTACTCTCAGATCTTCGGGCAGTCTTTATTAAAACACAATTGAATGCCGCTACAATGAGAAGATAGCCGCAGAGGGGAACACTGCTTCCGTGTCCTTCCAAACGTCTCAGATCCCAGAAGCCAGAATCAGGCAAGAGAACAGTCTTTCTTAGAGCCTTATAAAGAAGTGTGGCCCTGATAATTCCTTAACTTCAGGCTTCTAGCTTCAGGGCTTATGACAGAGTGGCTTTATCACTTATCAGGCCACCCGGCTTGTGGTCATTTCTTACTGTGCAGCAAAGAAATGAATGTAATCCCCTTGACCCTCTTCCTCACTAAAGGCTCAGGTAAATACATCAACCAAGGGTTGGGGTAGCACTCAGTGGATAATGTTTACCAAGCATGTATTAGCCGTGGGTGTGATCCTTAGCAAACCCTGTGTGTGTGCACGCGCGTACACACATACACACACACACACACACACATGTCAACAGCATCTTCATTAAGCCAGTAACACATGTCTTGCTCTACAAACATATACCCTACTTGATCTCTCGTCTCATTAAAGTTGACTCGCCATCCAAATGTGTACAGATGAGTTAACGAAACAGAACACATACTGGAAAAGTAATGGGGGGGCCAGGCGGGCCTACCACATTCCTGAGTCCGAACATTTGCTGGGATCTCCCGTCCATGGTGGCATGGCTTTCAGTCTGTTGAACTTGTTCTTTCTAATACGGTGGTATATCTTCTAACACTTAAATCAAGTGTATTGAGCTGTGTAGGTGGCTCTGGCAATAGAGTGTTTGCCTACTTGAGTGAGGACCTAGGTTCTATTCTCAGCACCACATGAAATACCAATGGCGGCCTAAACTTGTAATCTTAAAATTTAGGAGATAGAGATTAGAACTTCAAGGTTAAAGGACACCCTGGGACGTGTGACACCCTGTCTCAAAAACATAGTGTCTTTATGTTCCAACTTTTTACATCTGATATATTGACCCTCTCTAACTTGTCAATCATTTTTTTTGTTTGTTTTAGGGCAGCCTTTCACAGTGTAGCTTGGGCTTGCCTTGAACCTTTGGTCTTCCTACCTTAGCCCCTGGAGTACCAGGGAAACCAATGTGAGCCTCCATTGGGATGCGTCCCTCCTCTCCTGCTTCTCTTCCTCCTTTCGTCTCCAGTCCCTCTACTTCCCCTTTCTTTACCTCAGAGCCTTCCTTTACCCCTATGATTTCAATCATCGCTTCTTCCATAATTTGCCTATACCTCACACAAATTGTGTGTGGGTTTCCAACCAGCTTGTTCATCAAGGGTCCTGCAGTGGCCTCATATACGGTATTGACTCTAAAACCTATTCTAGGTTTGCCCTACCCATGGGACCATCTCTCCCCAGAAACCGGTAGTACCAACGCTCAAGGTTGTATTTGACTCTCTTCCCCCTTCTCCCAGATCAGCTCGGAACCTTACAAATCTGTCTGACTTAATGTCTGGTAAATCTCCCTCAGTCGACACGTCCTTCCTGTTGTTATCCACGGTCAGTCTGACTCTCACTCTTCTCCGTTTGCCACCTTGCCCTCTCATCCGTGATTGTCCCTGTTTGTAATCCACCCTTCACATTACTGCTACAGCCTAGCCTCGAAAGGGACACCAGGGACAAGTCTTCCTCAAGGAGACACCCAGGTGGCTGGACTTAGCCTGGAGGAGCCCACCTGCGGTTTCCTCATTCCTCTGTAACTAACTCCCTGAGGCCTGGCCTGGGGTTACACAGTACCTTCCCCCTAAGAGGTCTCTAGAATAGGTTCTCTTGCGTCACTCTTCCTCCCTCCAGCCTTTCCAGATGTTTTTCCCTTAGTTGGTCCTCCCTGCATACTTGAAATGGCCCAGAGAGGCTGTACCTGTACTTAGCATGCTATGGCACTTAGGGGAAACCATCAACGCTGCAGCTTCTAAGTTTCTCTTGCTTCTCCCAAGTCAGTTGGAATACTATGAGACACCATGCTACTCCCCCCTGTTTGACCATGGAGAATTAGTCAACCTCCCCAGTCTCCAGAGTTCCCTGTTTGGGACGCCGAGGCCTTTAGTAAAACCTTTCACCATCCTTCCCTCCTTCTGACAGGGTGTTTCTCTTCCTCCTGTGTGGTAGATGCTGCTGCCAACAGCACTCCCAGGAGAACTTGCTGCACGGCAGCCTCCTAAGGAGTAAGTTACAGTAGTCCCCTGCCCTGCCTAGCACAGAGGCACGCGCCGTGAAGGGGAGTTGCTTTGTACCTCTTGTTGGACACTCTAGATGCTTTGCTCTGCCCTTGGGTGCCTCTGCTGATGCCTGTCTTTCCAAGATGTGGGGTGGAAGCTTCTCGGCACTGTGTGGCACACTCTCCACGAGCCCCTCTTAGCAAGTGACATCTCTGCGCTGGCACAGAGTAGGCATGAATGGTTGCCGGGCCACAACTCTGGAGACTGGGGAGGTTGACTAATTCTCCATGGTGAAACAGAGTCGGAATACATTTGTTTCCAGATTCTGGACCCCATTGGGCTTACGATAGCCCAGGGAGATCATTTGAGGAAGCACAGCTTCTTGAGTTTGTCAAAGACTTTTTACCAAAGGCTGTGAACAGTGAGCATTTGAACTTGGGGCTACTATTTCTCACAACTGGGGATAAGCAATTATTCCTGTGGACCACGGGGTTGGAAACGGATAAGAGTTGATAGGAAACACTTGATGACTCCCACGGAGCAGCCTACAAGGGCCTGTGGCAGTGAGGTTCTTAGGAAACACACATTACTAAAGCCTTGCGTCCCTCCTCCAGAGACTGGCTTCGGAAGTTTCGATACACAGAGCCCCTGGGTTGAGGACTCTTGGATACAGGGACAGTAGAGCTAATGAACATGGACCATCCTTCCCTTCTTGTAGCCACGGAGCAACAAGAGTGCAAAGAAGCTTGTGCAGGAGAATGGTGGGAAGGTGAGGGTGGTCATTGGCTTATGCGATGAGGGCGGGTTCCCGGGGAGACTGAAGCTGAGAGAGAAGAGTTTCTGCAATAATTGGTAACAGGAATAACTGTTTCCAGCAGCAAGGTTTGTTTAGGAGTTCAAAGGTCACACTCTGTAAGACAGAAATGCTTTTTGGCTTTCAGCTTCGGGGGGGGGGGGGGG
>NW_026067965.1:474586-609444 GCF_014885135.2 Alexandromys fortis
ATATGTATGTATATACACTATGTCCTATTATGTGCCAGAAATTATTTAAGAAAGTGTACAAGGAAGTTAGTCATAGTGATACTTGCCTGTCATTCCAGCATTCGTAGGTCAAGACAGGAAGGTCAGGGATTCAAGGTCATCCTCAGCTACGTAGTGGGTCCCTGAGCAGCCTGGGCAATAAAAGGCCTGTCTCCAAATAAAGGAGAAGGGCAGAGGAAGAAAGGGAGGAAGGCTGGGAGAGAGGGAGAGAGAAGGAGGAGGAAATGGCGAGGGGGAGGGAGAATAGATGTATTAAAAGGAAGAAAATAGAGAAGCAACAAAGAGAAAAGGAAATGTCAATTGTGATTGCCAATGATGGCTCCCACCTGTCTTTAGGAGGGAACGCATTTGGCAGCAAGCCTTGGACCAGCCAAAGGGAGAGGGTCTCTTCTGGAGCACGCAATTCGGGCGAGCAGGGAGAGAATATTTTCATTACCCAGCTTCTCTTGGAATCGAAGTTAAGTGGAAATTTCTCCCTAGTGCTTCTGGTACAGAGGGTTCTGTACGGCAGGACAAAACCGGTTTTCTACTGCTAGTCAAGGAACTGCAGCAAATCTGGGCAGTAGAAACAAGGTGTTCCCAGCGGTTCCCTGGAAGGGCTTGGTTAGCGGTCTCCCCATGGGTCCCTCATAAGCCCAGGGAAGAAGGCAACGTTGTCAGGTGTTTCCCTTGGAAGTACGATGTCTGTGCTGGGACCATTGGCCGCTGTGGATATTAACACACCATAGCTCTGCGCGTGCACTCTGCTTTTGAATAGCCTGAGCTTCTTCACACCTATGGCGGCTGGAGTGCCCCATAGGAGACATAGCAAAAGAGTCAGGAGGAACTTGGAAGTTGTTACCTAAAGACCTAAGCGTGCAGGTTTCCCAGAATCACTTCTGCCATGCCCTGTCAATCAGAGTAGCCATAGGCAGACTTGGGCCTGTGGCAGAGTGCTTACCCAGCATGCATAAGACCCCAGGGCTCAGTCTTCAGCCATGGAAAACAAACAAACAAACTGGGAAAAGAATGAGAAGCACACTGCTCTTAGCAGTAATTAGTTGGGTGTGGTAACATGTCAGAATGCCAGTATCCTGGACACAGAGGCAGGAGGATTGCAGATCAGAAGCTGGCCTTGGTTAAGTCATGAGGCTGCATAGAAACCAAACCCTGTTTCAAATGGGTAGAGAAATAGAATAAAGCACCTAGTGAAGGGACAAGCTCTTCGGGGACAGAGGGAACCAGAGGCTATCTGGTCATCTTCTGCAAACCTGTTTTTCTCTTTTCTCAGCATCGTCTTTGACATTGATTCATTCATAAAGACTTGGTTTCAGTTGCCAGATGGTTGCTGGGTATACACTGTGAAAATCAGTAGAATATGATGGTTAGAAGAGCTTGGGCATCATCAGCGGATTACAAGGTTTTCTTCCAGGAGGTGTTGCTAGACCTTTTTGAGATGGGAAACCTGGCTTCAGAGAAGTGGTTTTCCTGCCCTAAAAAAAAAAAAAAAAAAAAAAAAATGAGGATTCAATTCCAGGTCTACCGTACTCTCCATGATGGGTTCCTCTACTAAAGCAAGCCTGTCTGGGAATTTTATTCATGAGAACAGAGCTCATAAAGATGATGAGGTCCCAGAAGGTAGCAGAATGCACACAGCAGAGAAACCACAAGGATGAGAAGGAAGCAGGTTGTGTACCAAGGAGCCAACGACAGCATCTGCACCACTATTGGCCAAAGACCGAGGCCAGGAAGAAAACACTAAGCAAAGACCTGTGGAAGCATGTCTGTGGCAGAACGAAGATGATGCAGCCAGGGAAGGGCACGTCCCTCCTGAGGATAGCACAGTGTCATATAGCCACAGGCACAAGGGGAAATGTATGGGTAGCTCAGGAGAGCAGAAGTAGAAACGCTGGAGAAACAAGGCAACAGAGCTCAGGCCCTTAATTAAAGATGTCGTCACCAGAGAAGGGAGGAGACAGAGGGGACACGCCAGTCGCAAAGCTGTTTCTTCTAGAACCCCGAAGCCCACACTCGTATTCTTCAGAGAGTCAGACTGACGGGTCACATGATGGGAGATGGGTGAGTGGAGCTGAACTGTGGGGCTTGGCTGAGACATCCCATGATCTGCTGGCTGGCAGCCAGTGATGTCATTCAGCTCAGAGGTCTGAACCCAGTCTGAGGCCACGGTCTGGGGTTAGGAGAGGCTTGGGAGGAGAGGTTGGTCACCCATGGGAGGGACTTCGTCCTTCTGTTCTCTTTAAGTCCTCAAAGAATTGAATGATCCTGCTCACATCTTCTTTACTAATGGTTACTGATAAAGAATACACGGAGAGAGAGACACACACACAGAAACACCAGAACCAAAGATAGAGACAGAGAAACAGAGAGAAAGAGAAAGAGAAAGAGAGAGAGAGAGAGAGAGAGAGAGAGAGAGAGAGAGAGAGAGAGAAGGAAACACCAGAACTAGAGATAGATAGAGACAGAGAAACAGAGAGAAAGAGAGACCTTTGACAGAGGGCCATGGGCTGTCTTGTTCATTTTTTTAAAAAGAATCTTTAAAGACTCCAGTTCATTTATTTTGTGGGTGTGGGGGTGCATGTGCCATGGTGTACACATGAGGGTCAGAGAACAACTTTGGGGCGTTGGTTTAGTCCTTCCATTTCATGACGTGGAACCCAGGGGTCAAATGCAGATTGTCAGGCTTGGCCATAAGCCAATCACCTTTACCCACTGAGTCATCTTGACTGCCCTCGTGATCATTTTCTATATTTAGTTCCTGCAGACACTGCTGCATAGGTCTCGGTAACAACATTATATTATTCTTGTGCTAATAGAAAGTGACTTCTTCTGTGGGCTATTTTTGTTTGTAGTTGATTTGCTTTTTCCTTACAGGGAAGAACACGAATGCCGTCCTCCACTACCACAAATTGTGCAGTTGAGTTTCCTGGATGTGAGGAAATCTCACATACTACAGCATAGCAGACTGTAGTAGATGGGCCTAACCCCGAGAACCCCATCTTTCTGAACTTGCTATTTCCCTGGCAGGTGAACGTTACTGATTAGTTTGTAAGACAGCGCCCAGCTACACAGCCCACGCTGGTCTTGACCTTGCAACCTTCCTGAATCTGTCTCCTCACACCTGGGTTTAGGTTGTCAACTTTTCAAAGTATACTAAATATACTTAATGACTGGAAAACATCTTTATTTTTGAAATATCTTCTTCCTTTGTGTATGATTTGGAATGAAATGAACTTTATTGTCTTCTTAATTACAAAACTAAGAAAATGTTAAAACACAGAATATACATGTACATATATCAGACCAGTCAGCCAAACCAAACATCCCATAATTCCATTGGCACTTTTCTTTCTATCTATCTTCTATCTATCTATCTATCTATCTATCTATCTATCTATCTATCTATCTATCTATCATCTATCTATCTATCTATCATCTATCTATCTATCTATCTATCTATCTATCTATCGTCTATCTATCTATCTATCGTCTATCTATCTATCTATCTATCTATCTATCTATCTATCTATCTATCTATCTTTTATTTTCTGTTTCTTCAGTTCTACAGACTGGACCTAGGACTAGACTCCTGCATGTTTGGCAGGCACTCTATCACTGAGGCACAGCCATTACCAGCCTCTCAGCTCACTCTTTTGAGACAAGATGTCACTCCGTAACCCAGCAGGCTTTGAATTTGAGTTCCCTTTGCCTTGGCCACCCAAGAAGCTGGACTTGCAGCCTGTGCCCAGGAGCATGGATTGTCACATTTTGATATGACAGTTCCAGCTTTGGTGGTCCTTATTAGCCCATTGTAGGAATGGCTGATTTCTTGCTTCTTTTGATTTTGAAGCCGTCCTTTCCTGTTCTCTTTCAAGTATGTTGCCACAGGCATCCTAGGGTTGAAAGGCCCTGCGAGTTGCTTCTTTTGACCAAATTCCAACCTGAATGACTGGATTACAGATCTGCTATATTTTTTTTAACATCTTGGGATATATCGTTTCCGTCCAGAAAGGATTTCCAATGAACACTTTCGGCAGAAAACCATGAAGGTGATCACTCTCTCTGCACCACACCCAGCAGAGTGTTCCTCATTTTATTGGCAGTGTTTGAGTCAATCGATGGATGAAAGTACATTTATTAAAATAATTTCATTACATTAATTTTGTATGTGGGAAGGGCAACTATGCCACTGTGCGCATGCACGTGTGGGTCCTCCCTTTCTACCTCGTGGGTTGTGGGTCGCGGAGGTTGAACTCTGGTTTTCAGGCTGTATGGTGATCCCCTTTCCTCACTGAGCCATCTCACCATCTCACCAGGCCCCAGATTCATTGAAACTAATCACACTTAATATTTTAATACTTTCCATTTATTTATTATTTTTGAGACAAGGTTTCTATGTGTAGCCCTGGCCATCCTGGAACTCTCTCCATAGACCAAAAGGGCTTCACTATGGAGCCCAAGTGAACCTAAAATTCAATATGCAGCCCAGGTTGCCCTTAAACTTGAGGCGATTCTCTGAATCTTCTGCCTTGGTCTCCTTAGTGCCAGGATTTTTGTACTTTTTAAAATAAGATGCCTGGGGGCTGGAGAGATGGATCAGTGGTTAGGAGCACTGGCTGCTTTCCCCGAGGACCTGGGTTCAATTCCCAGCACCCACATGACAGCTTACAACTGCCTGGGACTCCAGTTCCAGGGGATCTGACACACTTACACTGACATACAAGCAGAGAAAACACATAAAAAAACACAAACAAATAAATTTTTAAAAATGCCTGTAATCAATCGGTCTATTTTTCTTCCCACTAAATAAGGGTGTGTGTGTGTGTGTGTGACTGGCTTTTTAATAACGAGTTGTGACAGAAGTTTAGCCCAGTTTGTGAAAACACTGGACTAAAAACATAATGTTTATCATGAAAACGACCTTCAAACATTTACAGGCATAGGACAGGATATGTAAAACCCCCCTGTCCAATGGAGGTGGGTGGTCCTTGGACTTCCCACAGGACAGGGAACCCTGATTGCTCTTTGGGCTGATGAGGGAGGGGAACTTGATTGGGGGAGGGGGAGGGAAAGGGGAGGCGGCGGTGGGGAAGAGACAGAAATCTTTAATAAATAAATTTAAAAAAAGGAAAAAAAAAAAAACCCTGTCCCCGTCAACTCAGTACGCAGACTCAACGATTATCGGCTCATAGATGATCAGTCTTGTCTCACATCCATCATCTTCTCTCTCTGACTTCTTCTTGGCGGCTCATCCTCAACATCTTATCGTTTCATCTGCAAATACTTCAGTGTGATGTGACTGAAAACGTGGGCCATCAAATCATCCACGTCTCCACCGTTTCCTCAGTGATTTCTGCTTGTAGTATTATGCTCCAAAGAATACTAAGCACTGGTGAGAGCCCACACTGCTCTTACAGAGGAACCTGAATTTGGTTCCCAGCACCCATGTTAACTGCCGCTCCATGGCTCACAATCTCCTGTACGTAGCTCCAACTCCATGCTATCGAACACTTCCAGCCTTTAAGGGCATCTCTGACTCATGTGCACATATGGTTCCCACACACATAGTTTTGGGGTTTTTTTATGGCATAAAAAACATTTTATTGCTGCAGGTGTGGTCACACGCACCTTTAATCCTAGCACTCAAGAGGCAGAGGCAGGCAGATCTCAGTGAGTTCAAGGCCAGCCTGGTCCACGTAGTGAGCGCTAGGACAGCTCAGGCTAGTAGAAAGACCCTGTCTCAAAACAAACAAGCAGGCAAGCAAGTTAAAAAAAAAAAAAGTAGTTTATTAGAAAAGAAGTCTAACCAAAACAACTAATAGTTCACATTATAAGTTATGCTTGTCCAGAACCCCTGTCTCTCTTTTTTTCTGGGCGGAGGCTGGAGAGCAGAGGCTGTCCCCTGGTTTTACAATTCACCTGAGGGAACCAGGGCATGAATACCTAGGAGATTCCAGATGCCTGAGAATAAATAGGGCACTCTAACAGTGTTGGGGGGGGGGGGGATGGTGGCAGAGGGAGATTTTCTACTCACAGCAGAGGAGACCCAGGTAGGCGCACAGTGTCCTAGCCCAGAAGATTGGGCGATAAAAGTATGCTGTCACAGTAGCCAGAAGGGTTGGACAGACCCCCGGGGCAAGGAAGATCCCTCATTCCCTCTGTATGGATGGAAGACAGAGGGGAGAGATTGTCCTCTGGGTTCATGAAATCACTGGTGTTAAAGAGGCTGCTACTCTTTCCCTGGAGCTGGTTGCACTGCATTCTGGGAGGGCTCTGGCTGTGATGTAGAGTTGACCCAGGGGACCTCCCTCTTAGAAGGTCTATAACGTGCCAGGAGATCTCAGACACCATTGTACAGTTTGCTTGATCAACCCTTCTTCAGGTGTAACGCCTCTACTTGCAGGCATCTCCACAGACATAATTTTAAACAAAATTAAAAAGTATCAGCCATCTTTATCTGCACTTTTTTCAGTTGACTTTGGTTTAATCGGGGCTGATGATGCAACTGATGAAAGGCTTGATGCTCAAGCACGAGAGACTGACTTTCGCTCCGCAGCACTCACAGGAAAGCAGAACTCATCAGCCCATGTAGCCAATCTGTAAGCTACAGACAGCAAGAAACCCTGCCTCAAAAACCTAAGGTGGAGAGCAATAGAGGAAGACACTTGGACATTGACCTCTGGTCTCCCCATGCATAGATGTCTAGACTTGCACACACGCACACCAACTTTGACCGGTGGATCCATCAGGACAGAGATTTTTCAAATACGTTACTAGCTGAGTAAGTTCCTGTGTTCTCACAGGTCTGAAACACCAGCTTCCTCCCGTGAGAAAGGCTTTGCCAAAGCAGTATATTCTTCTCACTGGTCTTATGTGAGCCTTACTGTTTTGTTTTTTTAATTATACATTTAATATTTATTATTATAAATTCCCTGGAACGACACTACTTGTCAGTCAATCATCCAACTATGTTTGGAATGCCCTGCTTTCCAAAATTCTGGCTGGAGGGAAGACTTTAAAATCGATGTTCTGATCTTTTGCATTCGCAAGCTTGGCAGACACAGGTCACACCTCCCTATTTTCTGCTCTACGTTACCACTAAGTAAACATTTACTAATTACTTCACCAAACTCAATCCAACTGTGACACGGCAATGGAGCAAATTAAAAACCAATCACCAGAAACCGAATTCCAATCAATTGACAGATTTGCTTTGAGTTCCTGTCATGGGATTAGATTGTGATGCTTTGTCCTTCTGATGTCACGGGGAAGCAAGGGGGACGCACCCCCAAAAGAGAAATCAAAAGTCATCTGGTCTGAACACCAGGGAGGTGAGTTTGGTCTGTAAGAGGTGACATCTGGGTAGGACACAGAAAAGGTCTGACGCAGTTGTAGGTCTGTGTCCAGAATCAGTGTGAAGTGTCACTGGTCTGTTTTGGTGTATGAATACGTCACGTATGACTAGAGTCACTGTGTGTTTCTGTCAGTTCTATTGTTTGGAGAAACGGATCTAAAACGGAAGGGAAATGAGATGACCTAGGTCACAGCTACCAATGCCCTTGATGCCTAATTCCCTGTTTTCCCACTGGCTCATGGACCGTCCAGGGCTGCCCACCCTTGATGTGGCACACCTCCTTTGGGTGGCACCTTGGCAGCCAGCTGTTCTTGTTGCTATGGTGATGGCTCCCCAGCCACACACAACCCCTTGGCTTAAGGCTTGTGCCCTCTTGTTGGGGACCTGAATCCTTTTGGGCTGCCCTGGTCACTCACAGAAAACCCAAGCCTCTGTTCTTTCAGCTCCACAGGAGAAAACAGACCTTCTACCCCCTCCCCCCTTCTTCCAGCTTGTTTGGTTGCTTGATTCCCACTTGTAGTACGGAGGTAGGGGAGTTCTCTGAGTTTGCGCAGGAAGGAGAAATAGGCCCCCTGTCAGAGCACTCTGTTCCTTCCCTTCCTTCTCGAAGCAGCTGGCTGCAGCCAGAGAAAGGGGGAGTAATTCTCCCCATAGTGCCCTGGGGGCAGGAGAGTGGAGGTTCAACCTCTCCCACCCTTCACGGTTTATAGCTTCTTCTCTACCAGTGGCTTGGATAATTGGAAGACCCCCAAACCCTCCATTTTCAGAGAAGCCACAGGCCATTTCAGCCCATTGGAAACTGTTTCAAGGTAAGAGGAAATTGGATGCCTTTTTTTTTTTTTGCACCAATCATTATTGGGATAATAAAACAGAAAAGGCAAAAAGCAGCAGTCATAAAACCTGCCGATGTATCCAAGGTGGGTAGATCAGGTTACTCAAGGACCAGAAGAATCACCCACTAGGTTTCTGGAACAACTCTGTGAAATATGTCAGGTATTTACTCCCATGGACCCAGATGCCCCACAAAACCAGTGAGCCACTAATATTACCTTCACCATGCAGCTGACCCCAGACATAAGGATAAAGCTCCAGAAATGACAGGGATTTGAAGGCATGGATATGTCTTAACTTTTGGAAATTGTCATTAAGTTTACAACAGCCACAGTTCAGCTGATGACATAAAGGGATAGAAACTCTGAGGTGATTGTTCCCCTGGGGAGGCAAACAAGAGAGGAAATGGGGGAAATAGACCGGAAGAAGGGGTTCAGGGACTCGCCAGCATCATTTGGTAGGGCCCTGAGTGTAGAACTGATGGAATTTAGACAAAAATATCCACAAAGCACCCTGCTCCAGTGTGTAGCTGGCCTCCCCAGAGCTCCAACCACTGAGGAAGAATGTGGACAGCTGACAGAAGGCCTTTCAGAGGCCCTCCAAGCCCTGAGGTACCAAATCTCAGTTAAGAATTCTCAGTCGTGTGTTCCTTTGGCCACATGCCTAGGCTACAGCCTAGAGGAAGGAAGGCGGATGGTTTCCCACAACTGTGTTTCAGCTATCCTGCAATCCCCCCCTACGCTGCCACCATCGAAAAAAAAAATCAGTATAGGAATTCCTGGAGGCAGCTGGATGCTGGCAGCAATGGATGGGGGGACTTGCTGAGATGCCAGCACCAGAGCACACAGTCTTTGGAATGGCCGGAGACTGGGCAGAGCATCTTCAAGGCCTCGAAAAAAAGCCCTGCTGATCACACTAGTCCTGGCTCTCCCAGACATTACTAAGTCATGATACTTGTACAAAGATAAGGTCAGAGGCACTGCCTAGGGGTCCTCATGCAAGCCCTGGGACCCTGGGAAAGACCAGTGGCATAGCTGCTTAAGAGACTTAATCTGGTCACAGCTGCATGGCCAGTATGTGCAAGAGCCACAGCTGCCACTGCCCTGCTGGTACAAAGAGCTGTCAAATTAACTTTTGGTCATGAACTGTTCCTGACAGCTCCTCACTCTGTTGAGGTCTTCTTGAGGGGAGCACCTGAGAGATGCTAAAGCCCCTCTCGAAGGCTGGGGTTTCTAATGCCTGGGTGTCCCAACACCAAGTCCTGCTTCCGGATGAACCCTGTATTTGGTCATAAGATGTTAGCCCTCAACCCTGCTAAACTCCTGTTAAATATGACCCCATGGGTCCACTGAATGAGTGTCTTCAGGCCTGATCTGACTGGTGTCATGTTGGTAACAACAGATGAGGTATTTTTCACAGACGGGAGCAGTTTTGCCCGCAAGCAGGATCGGGTATGCAGGGGCAGCAGAGGTGACTCAAGGTAAGATTATCTGGGTATAATCTTTAATCAGGGGAACCTCAGCCCAAGGAGCCAAGCTTTTGACTTTGATTAAAGTTCTCTGTTGGGGGAAAGACAAGGTTATGACCATATACACTGACAGCTGACATGCTCTCTCCACAGCCCATGGCCATGTACTCTATACAAGGAAAGAGGGTTGCTAACCTCAACAGGAAATGAAGTCAAAAATAGAGAAGAAATCTTAGTCCTCCTGGAAGCTATCTGGTTACCCAAGAGTGTATCCATTGCAAAGGACACCTGCAAGGTGATTCTCCCAGAAGCAACAGTATGGCTGACTTGGTTCCTGGGGAAGTGGCCCTACAGCCAGCGGGTCCTCTCCAAGTCTTGGTGGCCCTGCTGGAGCCCAGTTTACTGGACTTCCTGGAATGCACCCAAGGGTGAGACAGACAGAGAAACAAGACTGGCCACGCAGGAAAAGCAAGGATGACAGATGCTGCCAGGTGCAGACAGACCCATCCTTCCCATGAGTCTGAGAAGGCAACCGGTTACACCAAGCCACTTACTTTGGAGCTGCAGACGCTGCTGAACTCCTCAGGCCCAGATATTTAAGTGGTGTAAAAACACCACTTTTAGTTTGTGCTGTCTGTGCTCAGGTAAACCCAACAAGGGATCCAGGCTTGAGAAAACCGTGTGGGGGAACATTGGGAGGTGACTTTACTGGAATCTGCCCTACTGTTTCTGCCTATAAATATTTGCTGGTGTTTGTAGACACCTTCTCAGCATGGGTAGAAGCCTACCCCACCTGAGAAGAGACTGCTCCAATAGTTACTAAGGAATTTCTACATTTGGATTGCCCCTAGCTCTGGGGTTCAACAAGGGCTTGGCCTTCATGGCCAAAGTGTCTCAAAATCTGACAAACGTATTAAGTATTAATTAGAAATTACACCATGTATATAGGTCACAAAGCTCAGGCCAGATAGAAAGGATGAATAGAACTCTGAAGGAAATTCTGAGCAACTTGGTCCTGGAAACTGGTGGAAAATTGGGTCAATCTCCTCCCCTTTACTCTTCTCAGGGCCTGATAAACTCTTCACTGGGAGGGGCTTACTTCTTTTGAAATTGTGTTAAGGAGACCACCTCTGTCTTCAATAGTATTCTATTGCTGGGAAGAGACACCATGACCACGGCAACTCTTATCAAAGAAAGCATTTAATTGGGCCTGGCTTACAGTTCAGAAGTTTAGTCTATTATCATCATGGTGGGGAGCATGGTGGCATACAGGCAGACATGATGCTGGAAAGGTTGAGGGTTCTACATCCAGATCCACAGGCAGCAGGAAAAGAATGAGACAAGTAATACTGTAGAAATCTCAGACACAGCTAACAGGAGCCTATAAAACCAACAGTTGAAGAAAGGTGTTTACTGGGGTGAGGAAACATCCATGAAGCAGAAACACAAAGACAAAGACCCTCGGCAAAGCAGAGGGGGGCTCAGAAAGCTGAGAAATCTAGTCTCCTCTAGAGGGTTGGTTTTTTTTTTTTTTTTTTTTTTTTTTTTAGACTGGAGAGATTTCCTCCCTGATTTAGGGTTGGTCTGTTTGAAGAAAGATAGGATGGTTGGCCCACAACTGTTGTGTAACATAACCTGATCCAACCTGGAACTTGTTGGGCCAGTCCCTCAGCAGAGGGACTGTGGGCGGGAGAAAGACCTTTAAATCTTTAATATGCCAGAGGAGGATAAAGAAGAAGCCAGCCACCTTGGAAGTTCTCCATCTTTATTACCTAGCTGTGGTCCCTTTCTTTCATCTGTCTACCTACCATATAATCCCACTCCTAGTTGCTCACCAGTCCTGAAAAGAAAGAATGTATTTCTGGAAGATCCTCAGGATGTTTGCTACTCCTGGGTGGAGTCATGTCATGGGGCTCTGCTTATATAAAGGGAGGCTGGGTGACTATCTTCCTTGTAAGCCTTGTTACTGAGGACAAAATCTGGGCTTTGCCTTCAAGAAAGGTGGGGTGGCTGCGCAGCTAAGTCACAGAGCACATGGACACTGGTCAACAAGTGTCATGTTAGCAGAAGTGTGGGTCACTTTGATCTTCCTCCAGGCCACATTGTATTAATACTGTTCACACCAAAAGGAACAGGCTTGGTCCATAGAGTTATTCACCAAATCATTCCTTCATTAGCAGCATAACGTTTTCGAAACTCCGTCATCTATGCTTGTCATAGGGAAAACAGTGGTGGACAGAATCCACTTGGCTCCTGTCCCTGACTTCAGTCTCTGGTGTCAGAATGAACAAAAGCAAGAAACAGGACAGTGTGTCTGATTCCATCCTGACAGAGGAGACAGGTTTTGTAGTTTAAAGATTTTTTTCTATTACTTTTAATTGTGTGCATGTGTGCACATGACTGCATGTGGTGCTGGGAACTGGACTCAGGGCCTCTGTGAGGGGAGCGCATGCTCTAAAGGCCGAGCCAGCTCTATAGTTCACAGGTTAGTTTCTAAGCATGTGTGTCCAGCCTTCTCTTCTGGCCATAACACATGGATCTATTTTTCCATATTAATATGGCTTTGCATTTATAAATCAAGTCAATCTTCAGCAACGTAGCATGTAGAAGACCAATACGAAAGATAATGTCAAACATGTAAATGCCTCTACTATCAAGTAGTAGGAACCAATGCCTTTCAGCTACATGGAGCGCTGTTGAGCTCATTAGCCCCAGCTGGTGGGTGGGGATAGCGCTGTTTCAGCGGCATTGACAATCCTTACGCTTGGCTGTGGCATGAACTTTTTCCTTCACGTGTCCCAGGTCAATTCATTGACCGACTCATGCTAGACACCCAACAAATACATTTGCTGATCCGAATTCAAAGTTAGATAGATCTTACTCTGCTAGAACATTAAGAATCACACGAGAGTTCTTTAAGGTCAAACTGGACAGCAATTAACCCCAGCCCTTGCATCTTACAGGGCATAGCACTTCTCTGGGGTAGGTGTTAAACCCCAGCTCAATACGCACACTGTCTCACTTGCGGATGTTTGTACCTGAAGGTGGTGCCTGTGGATGCTCATATCTAAAGATGACGGTACAGAGTGGGTAGCATCCAAAGAGCTGCAAAGTGTTTGTTGAAGGTTTTTTTACATGCCAAATGTTCTGAGATGCTGAGCCTGTCAGCCCCTGGGCGGAACATATCATCTTGGAGGGCCGCACAAACTCTAGTCTCTCCTCTACATAGTATGGGCAAGCAGGCTTGCTCTCTATGGTACACAATGTAAGGGGTTAAGTTTAATAATCACATTAATATGAAAGGGCTTATTTTTCCAGGAAATCTCACTCTGCCTAGTCTCCTAAAGCGATCTAAACATTTAGGCTTTTTATTTAGTTATCGGTAATGTACCAAATCATATTGCACAAATCCCTTTTGGAAAGAGACGGAGACTAAACCAAATAAACAGCTTGAAGTAGCCCAACAGTCTGAGGACTGCTACCAGGACATCTGGAATGTGATTGCTGTCCTTTCCACTGGCAGCGCAAAGATGTGGACTTAGGAATCCTTGGGTAACCTTTCAAGAGCTCTGTTCTTGTCCATTCTAACGTGGGAGGAGCGGTGCTGGAGAAAGATTCACCAAGTAGTGGATACTTTTCTTCTCACTTCTCAGAGTCCTCTGTTCTTGTTCTGCATTAGATTAGTGTGCAATGTACTACACGTCTATTCCGCACAGAAATACCGCCACCAGGTTGGGACCTGAAACCATTGCCTCAGGCTATAAGCTGGCTCAGTGAGTAAAACTGTGTGGTATCAAGGGTATCAAGTCTGATGATTGGAGTTCTATCCTCCAAACCCACTATGTATGTATGTATGTATGTATGTATGTATGTATTTTGAGTATGTATGTATGTATGTATGTATTTGAGTATGAATGTACGTACGTATGTTTGTATTTGAGTATGTACGTACGTATGTATTTGACTATGTATGTATGTGAGTATGTATGTGAGTATGTATGTATGTATGTATGTATGTATTTGAGACTGGGTCTCATTGTCCAGTTTGGCCTCAGCTCACTACGTAGTTGAGGATGACCTTGAACTTCTGATTACCCCGTCACCATTTCTGAGTTAATAGCTTCTTTAATGTATATGCAAAGCGGTTTTTAATCTTCTCTTAGCATCCTGACCACGGCAGACATTGTCTTATCTTTTGTAGCTCCAGCACCTGACCAGTGGGCACAACAGCATGAAAAACACCACCCACATAGCTACAGAATACAAGAAACAAAGAGGCAAAATATAAGAACATGTAACCACTCACAAAGTTTTTGGGAAAAACGAAACTCAAGGCCAGAAACTAAAGCCTGCCTAGGGGAAAACAGTCTTTCCCAGCAAACTTGAAGAGGCTTTGTGGGCAGGCTTTGGGAACAGTTTGATAATTCAAACACATCTAACACTTGATTTAGTAAAGACATGGCCTTTTGAAACTCAGTCAAGGTCACTACAAGTTGGTACTGATAAATTAGTTTAAATTATAGTGCTCAAAATTCGAAAAAAAAGTGGCCTTCTCAGGCCTTCTGCGAAGGGAACGAGGTCTGGAGTGGCGACTGCCCACTGGGGCTCTGATTGCATTGTAGGTAGCCTGGGATGCCCTCCTCTCTGTTCCGGAAAGGAGAGCCTGATGCCAAAGCCCATGGGGGAAGGGCAGAGGCTCTGCCAACTGGTTCCCATGGCTTCAAAGGCCCTGAGTGTTATATTTGGAAAACCACCTGAAGCTGATTGCCAAGATCACAGTGGCTTAAAACCGTTGCTGTCTTTCATGATTAAAACTGGCGCCAAAACAATATGAAAGAAACTGACATCATAAAAGATAGACACAGGGTATCCAGTTGGCACCACAGGGGCTGATGTAAGGTGTGTGGGGTGCGGAGCAAGGACCCCATCAACATCATTTGTTGTAACAACCATCAGGCTATGCTGTAATAGTGGGCACAGAAAGACTGGCGCAGCGACACACACGGCAGCCACCTGCAACACGTGAACAGGCACGAGATGGTCCGGCACTGGTATGGGAGAGGCTGTTCAAAAAGTCTGGAATCTCAGCACTTGGTGGCAGAGGCAAGGAGCATCATGAGTTCTAAACCAGCCTAGGCTAACTGTCTCAAACAACCAAAAGACAGAGAAAAAAAAAATAGTGATGAACAGACGAGAGCAAGGTATTTTTAATTCATTCAATTCTCTTCCCTAATAATTTTCTTTTCCATAAATTTCCAATAAGCCCCCGCCAGGGCAGAAGTTGGTTTTGGAGAATCGAATCCGCAGGTACCTGCACACCACCTTTCATTCCAGGACAATCCTAACCGTCCCCGCCCCCTTACCTCCAGAGCCCCGCCCCTGACAAGATGAGCCCCGCCCCAGACGCAAGAGCTCCGCCCCCATCCAGGATCCTCGCTCGAGACCCGGGGTTCCTTCCAACGAGTGGCCCCGCCCAGAGGCGGGAGTTCCGCCCAGATGGGGGAGTCTCGCTTCAGACTAGGGCGTCCGTTCGGAGGGGTAGCCCCGCCCACCTGTGGGGGCGCGCCGCGCGGTAACCCGGAAGTGGCGGCAGCGTGCGGGGGCGGGGCGGCGCGCTCGAGCGGGCCATGGCCGCCGCCGCCGCCGCCGGCTTTGTGTGCCTCGCGCAAGCCCCGGCCGTCCGCGCCTCGCCGGGGCGGCGGGGCCGCTGCTGACCCGCCCCGCTCGCCGCGTAGCGCCTGCCTGGTCCCGCCCCTGGCCTCTCCGCCTCCTCGGCCGGCCTCCCGCTCCCGGCGCGCGCTCCTTCGGAGCTCTCTGCGCTTCCCTCCCGCCCGCGGCGGGCTCCAGGCCGCCCCGATGCCCGAGCCCGGCCCCAGGATGAACGGCTTCTCGCTGGGCGAGCTGTGCTGGCTCTTCTGCTGCCCGCCTTGTCCGAGCCGCATCGCCGCCAAGCTGGCCTTCCTGCCGCCCGAACCCACCTACACGGTGCTGGCGCCCGAGCAGCGCGCGCCCGCGCCGGCTGCGACCCCCGCGCCCGCCCCGGCGGCTCAGCCCGCCCCGGCCGAGGAGGGCGCGGGCCCCGGTGCGTGCAGCCTGCACCTGAGCGAGCGCGCCGACTGGCAGTACTCGCAGCGCGAACTGGATGCCGTCGAGGTCTTCTTCTCCCGCACGGCTCGCGACAACCGGCTGGGGTGCATGTTCGTGCGCTGCGCGCCCTCCAGCCGCTACACGTTGCTCTTCTCTCACGGCAACGCCGTGGACTTGGGCCAGATGTGTAGCTTCTACATCGGCCTGGGCTCGCGCATCAACTGCAACATCTTCTCCTACGACTACTCGGGCTACGGCGTGAGCTCCGGCAAGCCCTCCGAGAAGAACCTCTATGCCGACATCGACGCCGCGTGGCAGGCGCTGCGCACCCGGTGAGCCCCGAGCTGCGGGTGGGGTGCGGGCTTGAGCTTTCGGATCGTTGCATTCGCTCGGGATGGCCAGCACTCGGGGCTGGAGAGCTCAGACTTAACTGGCCCGCGCGGCCTGGAGTCTTTGTGGCTCCGGTTAAACGCACGTGGCCGCCGTGGGGGGTGCTAACGTACGGGCGAAACCAACTTGGTTTGGGTTGAGTTGTGTGCTGAACTACTCTCAGACCCCGAAGGTCTGGTGGAAGTGACCTTGGGGTTTCCAGTGCCTGTGAAAGCGGGGGCGAGACGTTGACCTCTAAAAGACTTTCCGAGTAGAAAGTATCCCTGGGGCGGCGTCTGAACTGCCAGTGAGGCAGGGGAGGGTCGGGTGTGGTGAGGACTTTGCCTCCTGGTGGGGCAGAGTAGCTGGCACCAGGAGATCAGGAAGTTCGCCGTGTTGGCACCTTCCCAAAGCCCCACCAGTAGCACAGGACGTCTCATAGGCCTGAGGGAATCTGTTGACCTTGAGTTAGCGTTCGGAGAACTGGAAAGTGGTTTTTGAGGGTCTTTTACATGCCAGGCATAAATTTCATAGTCCGACAGACCAGGTGGGGGGGGGAAGAAAAAGGAAAAACGCTTGAGTTGTACTCTTAACTTAGACAAACGTTTGGTTTGTGGGAGAGTCTAGTGCCGTCCTGTTGGGTGCTTATGACCTTTCCCACGTAATCCCTATGGCACAGGTGGCAGCCGTACCCGAGGTCCTGTCGGTAATGAGCTTGGATTTCTTTAGAGGAACGAGCCTCCAGAGTTAGGGCAATAGGCACTGTTGTTGTTAGAGACCTTTGTATAGTTCTCATGAAAAGTCCTATTTGCTGGGCTCAAGTGAATGGCTAATAGTAATGATTTTAGTTGCACACATGTTCATAAATTTTCCCTTGTGCCTGTGGGGGAAATGGCTTGTATAACAGAGAAGTACTTAGTATTCACTCTGTGCTTCTTGCTCAAATTCTTCTGAGGTCTTGGAGATACCCTTAACTGGAGCATAGCTTTTGGAAAACGATGTAGGTAGACGAGGCCGCAGATGTCCTGAGGTCTGGCTGAGAATCCACAAGTCGTTGCATGCCACCTGTTCTAAGAAAGGCTTTCGAAAGCATGCATCACAATCAGGGAGTGGTGGTGTGTGATTTGCCACAGCACTCAGGAGGCAGAGGCTAGCCTGAGCTACGTGGCGAGTTCTAGGTTGGCCAGGACTACAGTAAGACCCAGCCTGGAAAAAGTATGTGGGCTAGTCGGATGGCTCAGCAAGTGGAGGGTGCTTTGCAGGGCAAACCTGCTGTCCAATGTTTCTTCGTGGAATTCAAAGGCGGAAGGAGAGAACTGGCTCTCCCAGGCTGTCCTGTCACCTCAGTAATTGTACCCATACACTATATACACAGGTTTTTTTAAAGTTATTTTTAAAAAGCACATGTCGCACAATCTTGAACTACTAGAATCTGCTGTAGTGTAGGTATTAAAAATAAATTTTGGTACTAGATGTTTAGAATTTCTATAAAAATACAGAACATTCCTCCTATGTGGGCCTGTCTTTATGGAAACGAACGCCTTTTATAGGGTTGCTCCATCACTCTGAGTGTGTGTATGTGTCTGTCTTACCACATGGGTGAGGTGTAGTTACCTTCTGCAGTCTGTTGAATATAAGAAGCATTGTTTGGGGGTAAGTTAAAATTTGAATTACCTAGCGATAGCTCTAAATTTTGCTTGTGGGTTATTTAATGTTATACTAGAACTCATATCTAAAATAAGTGAATTTTTTTGTTAATTTTCAGTTTCTTAAACTTTTTGGAGACAGGGACTTGTGAATCATAGGCTGACCTCAAACTCACAATGTAGCTGAGACTGGCCATCACTTCCTGCCTCTACTTCACAAGTGCTGGTATTACAGGTGGAACACCTACCCATCCCTGGTCCCCAGAATCTTAGAATCTGAAGACACCTCACAAATCCTCTTGTCCGGTGCTTTCCCAGCCTTTAGACTGCCTACAATAGGACGCTTGTTCTACATCTTGATCATGCTTCTGCAAACACATTCATTGGTGGCTGCATATCTGAACCAAATGTTTCACAAAACAACCCCCCCTCAAGTGGGTGCTTTGCATAGCAGAATGTGTTCTGTTTTATTTGACTTTTTTAAAAAAAAGTGCTGGGTGTGCAGTGTTGAGAGTATTTCCCAGCGCCTGTGGGGTGCTGCTTCCATCCGCCCACCCCACCTTGACAGAAGGATAATCTCACAGCCAACCAGCAAGTCTCCTGACTGATACCTTAGAGCTCTTCCACCCTGGTTTTGTAGTCATTGGATTTCTCAGATGTGTGAGTCTGGCTTATTGTGATCTAGGTGATGCCTGATTCTGAGGCTGACCAGGCTTCCTCTAGGTCTAAATTGTTGTCTTTTCTGTCTTACTCTCTGTGACCCTTCAGTCCATTTCTGCGCCTTCCCAGCTGTTGAGGTCATTGCCATGAAAGGACATCATCCCCTCTCAGTGCCAGTTCTTCTGGGTCGGTTCAGAACCCCTCTTCCAAACCCAAGGTCTCGGTTAATCAGAGGTCACAGATACTGACTGGAACACTTACTCCCTCTGAGTTGTCTGTTCTGTCTGTAGACTATTTTCTGAAAAATAACTTGTTTGACTCAGAGCTATAGGCAGCCCCCGAGTCCCAGGCACAGGACATGCCCTTCCTGAGCTCTGGGCTGGCATTTTGAATGTACCCTTCATGGTAGGAGAATTGATCTACCGGTGTGGTGGTGCATGGTGCACGTCTTTAATCCCAACACTCGGGAGGAGGCAGAGGCAGGTGAATCTCTGCAAGTTCGATGTCAGCCTGGTCTACAAAGTGTTTTCCAGGACAGGCTCCAAAGCTACAGAGAAACCCTGTCTCGGGTGGGGGAGAGGGACAAGTATTGATCCTAATTGGATCCTACTTGGATATTAGGAGATTCTTTGTGTCCCCATCTTGTGGCTCATGTGTTGAAGGCCTGGTCCGCAGTATGATGTTCAGAAGTAGAGTCTTGGGAGAAGTGATGGGTCTATAAAGGCCCGACCTAGCCAACAGCTGGATGTGTTGATAGTTCTTAGTCAAATGGACTGTTCAGAGATGGGGAACCTGAAGCGGGGCCTGATTGGAGGAATTGTTTCACCACGTGGCCCCTTCCTCTCTACTCCCTGTTTCCTGACTGCGGTGGGTGTGGTAGGTGGGTGGGTGGGGACAGCTCTCCTCTCCCATTCCTTTCTTTCTTAGTATTTTTCCTGCCACAGGCCTAAAAGCAACAGAGTCAGCTGAGCTTGGATGGACTGAAGGCTTTGAAACCATGAGCTAAAGTCAGCCCCCCCCCCCAGTACCTGTCATAGCAACCAAATGTGATTGGTACACTTTTGCACCCGGCACTCAGTTCTTCACTTGTGCTTGTGTGTTTAATTGAAAGTTCCTCGAGGGAAGGACCTCTGTCTCTTCTCTGTTCCCAGAAGCTAGCACTGGGCCTTAAAATATAGACCCTGATTCAATATTTGTTCAGGGCGTTTCATTTATATAGTAAGTTGAGTGCTCTCTAGATGAGTACCAGTTGGAAAGAGTTGGATCTTATTTTCCCTTCAGAGTTTAGTATCTGTGGGCGCAGCCATTCACCAAAAAGGGGAGGATGGGTGTTCAGATGTATTGGCTAGTGTATTGGCTAGCTATGTTCAAGCTGTTCCTAGGACATTGTGGTGTCTGTGCTGAAGAAAAGAATGATTGTTCTCATTCTTCATTTGTCTTCCGTCTTCATCCATTACCTGTTCGTGCAGCTCCGTGTGTTGTTACTGTGATGTTAATAGCGGGATTTCTCCCCAGTGTGTAGATTCCACCTGCATGGATGAAGGCAGGAAATCCCTTTTCTAAAAGGTACAGAGGCAGAAAGGCTGATTTGCTATTTGGGAAAGGTTATTGTCTTAAGGATTTTAGCATTTTATGAAAAAGTGTGTTTGAGAAGGGTAGGGTTTGAAGCCGCTAGAAAGTGTAAGCTAGTGTGGAAGAAAGTTGGTACTACGACCATTAACTTGAACCTGATGGAGGGCGCCAGGGATACCAATGCATCAGCTTTGCAGCCTGTGGTGGACAGGTGTGCCATGAATTGCAAGCAGCTGCAGGCTTTGAAGCATTTGTAGAGAGGACACTGTCAATCCTGGGGGCTTGTTGGAGCCTGTGGTTTTGCTTGAGTTGGGGGAAGAAAGTGACTGATGTGTGCAGGACAGGGTGAGACTAGGCGGATGTAGGCTCTCTTCTTGCCCTTTAAGGAGACATCTCTTGGCAAGAGCAATTGTACACTGTAGATGTCTGACTGTGAATGAGTGGGAATGGACCCATATAAGCAACCCCCAAGAATGAGGTGCAAAGTAGGCAGAGTATTTTAGCCGAGTGTTCTGATCTAGAGACCCAGACGGTGGCTCATGATTTGGTTTGTTGGTGGTATTTACTGATGTCATCCACATAAGTCACTTCTGAGCCTTCTATTTGACGTAGGTGGCAAGGACAGTGGAGGAGAAAGGCATTTGGTAACAGAGAAAGCAGATGTAGAGAGGGGAAGATGAAAAGCTTTTGCGCCTTGGTTCAAAAGACAAATTTTTAAAAAAAGACCCAATGTTCATTCTGTCAGCAAACTATATATTAGCCATTGCCTGTCTGTTTCTTTCTCTGACAACTGAATTTAGAAGCAACCGAACATGTATCCACATGCTGTGGTAACTTTAATGTCTGCCATTCATAGGATCTGTGATTTGGGAAATCCTGTGACAGACAGTAGAACTGTGGGAACACAGGCAGTGGGGGCACCTTCTGTTGGTTTTGGATACTATTTAAAATTGGCACTCATAGGGTGTAATTGTCCTCAAGAGAAACACAGCTCGCCTTTTCTGAGCATGGTGAAGTTGGTAGTATAACCTCTTTGTTCTCAGAAGGAACACTGTGAGTCAGTAAGGGAAAAAACCTAGGGTTTCCACCCGACTCTGCTCAGTAGTATGAAGACAGAACCTGCTTTGAGCACTGCCTGATAGGAGGAGAAAGCGTTGCGGAAAGGAAATGTACTTGTCTCCTGGTATCCATGCACCATTGTTTCCAGGACCCCATGGATACAAAAATCCACAGGTCAAGTTCTTAGTAGAAAAATGGCACAGAATTTGCATAAAACCCATACGCATCCTTTAAATCATCTCTAGATTGCTTGTAACATCTAATGCAGAGTAAATGCTGTGTAAATAGTTGTTGGATTGTACTGTTTACGGAATAATAACCAGGCAAAGGTCTTGTTCAGTAGCATGCAGTTTGTGTTTCTTGCTATTTCGAAGGTGGATCTGCAGGTGTGGAGCTTGTGGACATAGCAGGCCAGCTGTCACTGCTAGCTCACAGTTCCAGGGCAGGGGGAGACTCCCATTAGGAGAAGGTGGCTCCTCTTCAGAGCAGATGTGTTCAGGCAAAGCTGGGGACTGTTTGCCTGCATAGAGCTCTCTTTCCCTATGGCGCTCCCTTTCTCCCCATGGTTGCCTTTAGGTTTACTACTTTGCCCCTGCAGGGAACACAGTCTGAGTTCTTGCTTTATCCTGGGGGATCCTGCTGACTGTGGTTTTGTCTGGCGGACCTTGTACTTCTTCTGCGATCCAGTTGCAGGAGAAACATGTCCTCTGGTAATGTGTAACTTGCTAGTGAGCCCGCTCTCCTCTCAGGGTTGGTTTGGATACTCTTGGAGACTCTTCCTCTAACACTCAGTCTTAAAGTCTGGAAGAAGGGTTGCCACAGCGCTTTATGCCTGGCTGTCCTGAGTCTACCCAGTCCTTACCCTTAAGGTTCCTTTGCTACCCTCTGCCTCCTCTCTTCGCCCTCCATCTTTAATTCGCTGTTTAGCAGTCATAATCACAGGGGAGACTCGAAAAGTCTGGCTTTAGAGATTGTGGTATTCACTTGCTCACAAATTTTCTCGTCTGCACTGGCTTCTGCTAGCTTCATACTGAAGCTATACGTCTGGTCCACTCCCCACCCAAACACACATGGGAGGTAAAAAAAAAAAAAACTGACTTCTTTGGGGTACTGTATTCTAAGTAACAGGTTTCTTGATTTTGATAAAAAGACAGGACAGTAGGTAAAGGTCACACCTTTTGGATTTGGCAGCCAGTTGTAACTCAGCGCTACCACTGACACTATCACTTTGTCCCTTTGTGCTGTTGTAGCAGCAACAGGTAATTTAAAAGAAGAGTAATTTCTTCCTTCTTATTCTGCAGCCTGGGGAGTCCGTAAGATCAGGGCACATGTGTGGTGTGCTGAGGGCCTTGCCTTGGCTTCCAAGAAGATTCCTTGAGTGCTGGCCACCTTTAGAGGGCGGACGGCTTCTTTTCATGGGCTAGATTTGGGTGGGTAGATAGGACTTTATTCTCATCACTATCTTGTGCTTGCCCTTTCCTATAACGAGTGTTTCTGAATCCTACCTACCTTACTGTCTATTCCCTTTGCCTTCTCTATCCTAGTCAGCAAAGAAAGGGCCCTTTATGATATGCCCACTCTCAGAGAAGGTGTTCTTCCTTTTAGGGGGGTGGAGCCATCTTGGTCCATCACCTCTTGAAGGTCCATCCTCTTAACACTGGTACAGTGGGAATTAGGTTTCAGCATTGGTCTTGGGAAGAGCTGTGGCAGATGCCTGGCGCCACTTTGTGCCCTATCATATCCAGTGCTCCACGTTTACTCTTCTGCCCCTAGTAGGCTCTGCTTTCTGTTCATTCTGGGTGCGTGACACAGAATCTTCACCTTGGAGAACCGAGCACAATTAACTCCTTAAACCTGATGTCACTGTTCTTTAGTGACCTTGTGTGTGGGCAACCCAAGGAAAGCCTGGGAGTGACGGTGGTGAACAGCCCAGGAAAATGGGGCTCTTCCCTTTGGGCCTTCTTGTCCTGCACTCCTACAGACCCCAGGTGACACTGAGGGTTGCTGGAGGAGGCCTGCTGTGTGGATGCTATCCTGAACAGTCTGAGGGCAGAGAAGGCAGGAGAAGGACCGAAGCTGCACAGTGAAGCTGGGCTTGTGCCGCTTGGGTTAAAGGTTCTCAGCATGAGATGGTCCAATGGTTTATTTCTTCATTTAGGAGGTTTACAGCTGGAACTTGTTGCCAGCTTATGTCACAGTCAAACAGGCAAGGTTGTTTTTCAGGGATAGCCTGGAGAGGCACATTTCCGCCAGCCTGAGCTTTCAGGTGTTTTGTTATTAAGGAACAGACTTGGATTTAGGTCTTGGCTGTGCCACTTACAAGTTGCTTGGTGCCATTCAGATGTGGCTTTCTCCAGCCCCCACTAAGTAGCATAGCTGAGAATGCTATGTCAATGGTAATACCTGTTGGGGAATATTTTAAGGTGTGTTACTTTTGTCTATGCTGTGTAACATTTGTTTAATGGCATAAAGATGTGTGGCTTTTGTTTGTGCTGCATTTAACTGTGAAGCTGTGATTCTTTGCCTGTCTAAAACGCCTGATGGTCTAATAAAAAGCTGAACAGCCATGAATGGCCAATAGCGAGGCAGGAGAAAGGATAGGCGGGGCTGGCAGGCAGAGAGAATAAATAAAAGGAGAACTCTGGGAGAAAAGATCGGAGAATGAGAGAGGAGGAGGACTTTAGGGGCCAGCCACCCAGCTACATGGAGTAAAAAGGAAAGAAAAGGTATACAGGAATAGAGAAAGATAAAAGCCCCAAGACCAAAGATAGATTGGATAATTTAAGTTAAGGAAAGCTGGCAAGAAACAAGCCAAGCTAAGGTCGGGCACTCATAACTAAGAATAAGCCTCCGTGTGTAGTTTATTTGGGAGCTGGGTGGTGGGGCCCCCAAAAAGCCTACTGAGCCCAAAGGAGTAAACATCAAATAAGATACCTATGCCAGATCCTGACACATCACCTCCACACAGTGAGACACGAGCATGAGACGCCATCGCTGGGGATTGTTGGTAGAAGTGTTGGGGCTGCCGCATCAGGTGATGCTGGAGACCAGTCCCACCGGGTGCTGTTCCCTCACCTTGTCTGTAAGGAGATGTCCAAGCGGAGCCTCACTCTGGTGTGTGAGCGCAGAGCCGAGAAGAGGGAGGTTATCAAGATTTGTTGCTTGGAGAGCAGTACGCAGTGGCACTGTACTCATACCAGGGCATTTCTATCCCCCGGAGAGCTCTTTCCAGGAGCAGAAACATTATCTGTGACCCAGTACCTCCAGTCACTTTGCAGGCTGTCCTTTGTATTGCTGCAACCACAAGGGAGCCCTGTCAGATGCAGCAGGAGCCAGAGGCTTTAGGGGAAATCAGGACAGGAGTGAAACCTTGGCTCCTCTGGCCATCAGAACCTTCTGACTGTTTTTTTTTTTTTTTTTTTTTTTTTTTGCCAAGGGGACAACCATACGCAGTCACTTGCCCATTTTGTGAAGTTGGCTAAGGAACCTTAATCATATTTCTTTTTAAAATATGAATGTTCCCATAATGCCATGTACCTCCTATTCAGAGAGTGTTTTCAAGGCTTTGTAACGGAGCTCATTGATAAGTTCTATGATATTGATTCACTGTGAGCTAAAGGACCGTGGCACTGTGGTGAAACTGGAAACCTGTTTCCAGGAAGTCTGGCTTGCTCAAGTCCAGGGCTCAGGAGACAGTTAGCTGAGTATCAGTTACACACTGAGTGGCTGGGAGAGCCACACTGCCTCTCAGCCCAGGACTGCTCACATCTTCAAAAGAACAGGAACACAAAGAACCCCTGCATGCTGCTTCACCTGACATTTTAAATGCGTACAGTGAAGTCTGGGCAGTTGCTTTGGGGGAAGAGTGGAAAGCAGACCTATATTCAGAATCTATCCATCAGAGAATGTGCATCCAGATGGGAAGTGTGACTGCTGGCTGTCACTGTAGTGTGAAGGCTGGAGCTCAGCCCCGATTGACTTTAGTGACTGCCCTAGATGCAGCCAAAGTCTGTGCAGTGCGAACAGTCCTTGCTGGCTGGCTGTAAAGGGCCACGGTGCAGAACAAGATCCGTCTTCTTACTATTGTGTGTCTGTTGGGATGTGTGCCACTGTGCGTGGGAGGATGCCAGAGAACAGTTTTGTGGAGCGGGTTCTTGTTTCCACCTTGATGTGTGGTAAACTTGAGCAGCAAGCCCTCTATGTACTAGGGATCTCTCTCAGCCTGTATTTTAATTTTTATATACCTGTTAGGAAAAGACTATTCGCATGCTAATTTGCTTCTGTGCACATTTTATATCATAATTAGGCTAGATGAAGTAAGTTAAGAAATGAACATGCCATCTTGGAGTTAATGGAAAAAATTAGTTTTTCTACTAGATTAGGAACATACTGAGCTAAAAATACGCTTACAGAGGGGTAAGAGTTCGGGCTGTCATTAGTACTTAGAGAGATCATCATGGGATCCAGCAGTCTGAGGGTTCGCCCTCTTAGGTGGCACCCACTGGTCTTTTCATGTTGTACCTAGGCTCAGTGTTCTGTAAACACGGCTCACCCTTGTTCTGAGTCGGGAGAGCCCTCTGCCACCACGGCTTCCAGCTGGAGAGCCCTCTGGCGCCTTTCTTCCGCCATCACATACCTGAGCAGTCAGTCTTTTCCTGATCACCACTCTTTCCCCTTACAGCCCTGGTCCCCATCTGCTCTCTGGAGGTCTCGGTCCAGTCCTGGGCCAGGTGTGACTGCGTGGTTCTCTTGGCTGGCTTTTGCTTCTCCCGCAGCTGCAGCGGAACCGTCCGCCTGCCATGTGTTGAGTAGTTAAGCAAATGAGTTGGTGATTCCAAGGCTGGTGTGAGGGTGTGTGATCTAAATTTTAGGACATGGGGACTTGTCAGCTTGGGAAGTAGGCAGTGGAGAAGCCTGCAGGGTGACTGGTTTTTAGCTGTTATCCTTTCTGACATTTGCCGCAGTTCTCCTGGAGTGGAGAAGCTTGGGAAGCATATCGCTGTAGTGTAACAGACTTCTGAAATTCTGTTTTGTTGTTTTAACATCTCTCTAGCCCAGGCTGGCCTGGAACACATGGCATTCCTCAGCCTCTGAGTGTAAGCCACCGTACTCAGCTGTCATACAGTAAATGTGTAGTTTCTGGTTTTAAAGCTCGTTGTGGCCTTGGTCAGCCACCTATGTCAGCCTGTACAGTTTCAGTATTGTATGGTAGCCAGGCACTGCTCAGGAGCCTTCTTCGTGATCCCTTTTCTCAGTTTATCCTCTCTGACTGGCACCGTTGTACAACCCATTCCTGAGGTCACATCTTGCCTTTTGTAGCCACCTGGGCTGAACTGCTGTAAGGATTTTGAATTCTCAGATACCGCTCCTTTGGCTCACCTCACATCTTGTGGGGTCTGCTTACTGACAGATGTATTGAGTGCCCCTAAACAAAACACACCCTGGCCTGGAAATGTTCCTCTTCACAAATGCTGGTGACAAACACTGCTCATGATGATGACGACCGTGTTGGTAGGGCACAAGAAGTGTTGCCGAATAAACAGCTGGGCATTCTGCTGTCAAGTCTGGAGTGGGCTCTGTGGTTGCAGTAAGGGGTGGCTAGGGTTTGCTTCATCTCCAGAGTGACATGTGTCCTGAAGTAGTAGGAGAGAGTTGTGTGTAGGAGAGGACTGAGAGGTCCCGGGGTTGGAGTGAGTGTGCCTGGCAGACGCAGAGCATCAAGGAAGTCAGAGGCTGGGGCAGGGAAAGTCGAGAGTGCCGAGGAGGAGTCCAGTAGTTGAGGACCACTGCAGGACATGGAGGTTGTGGAAAGGCTTTGGGCAGAGATGTGATGTGGTTCGACTTAGGTCTTAGCCCCTCATTGGTGTGCTCTTGATAAGGTTCCGGGGTGGGGGCAGGAAGGGGAGCTTCTGCACCACTAAAAGAAAAATTAGTGAGAATTTGGAGTGTTTCAGGTGAGAGGTGATGAGGTAGTGTGCTCAAAGTTTAGGTGTATTATAAAGGTAAAGCCAACAACATTTGCTGATGCAGGATGGAGAATGGGAATGTCAGAAACGACAGCAGGAGCCAGGTGGGATAGATAGACTCCTGTAATCGCAGTTCTTGCTGCCATCCTGGCACGTGGAAGCTGAGGCAGGAGAATCCTAAGTCCAAGGCTAGCCTACACATCGTGTCTCAGATAAAGAGATGAATAAATATACACATAGGTGCGCTGGGATTCGTAGTCCAGGAGAATGCTGTATTCTCTGCGCATGTGCGGCCTTGTCTCCAAAAGGAACAACAGACATGAGCTGGAGTCATTTGGAAGGAGGGAACCTCAACTGAGAAACTGATCCAGCAGCAGGGCATTTTCTTAATGAGTGATTGATGAGGGACGTCCAGCCCACTCTGGGTAGTGCTGTCCCTGGACTGGCAAGGAAAGAAAGCAGGCTAAGCAAGCCACGAGGAGCAAGCCATTAAGCAGCATTCTCCATGACCTCTGTATCAGCTGCTGTCTCCAGGTTCTACCTTGTCTTGACTTCTTTTGATGGTGAACAGCCATATGGAAGTGTAAACCAAATAAGCCCTTTCCTCCCCGACTTCCTGTGTTGTGTTGTTGCAGCAATAGAAACTCTACCTAAGACAAGTGTCAAAGAGTTGTTACTTTTGGACCAGCAAGGTAGCTTAGTAGGTGAAAGTACATGCCTGACAACTTAAGTTTTGAGCCCTGGAACCTACACAATGCAGGGAAAGAATTTCTACAAGAGGCACGCCGCCCCCCCCCCCCCCCAGCATGTAAATGGATGAATGTGAATTTTAAAAGTTAAAACAAAGAGATGCCATTTTTGCTGGGCTTAGCCGGCTTTTGTCACTGTCCTTGCCAGGATAACCCTGCAAGAGCTCTGTTTGGTCCATTTTTTCCTTCGAGTGTTTCTGTGGTTGTTCCTGCAGGCCTAGAAGAGACTGGTGCGGAAGGACAGATCTCTCATGGCTGGCCTCTTTTTCTTTGGGAGAGAAATTCTTGAGGTCAGACTGTGACTGTTCTGTCTACCTAGCTTGTCTGTCTGGGGGAGCTCCAAAACCCATAGAAGGTTCTTTTCTGTGTGCTCACCTGTGCTGTGCACTGCAGTTTTGACAGCAGTCTTCATGACTGCATGCTTCCTGGCTTCCACTGGATCAATTTTGAAAAGCCCTCCTGCTGACCTGGTGTGCTCTTGATCTTTCTGATGTGTGAAGTGCCACAGACCCATAATTACTTTTCACAGGATTAAGGATGGTGAAGGCTAACCATTCTATTTCCACAGTGCTGGATGCCTGTGTATCTCTTCCTATTCCCCTCTGAACTGAAAGTGGGACAAGTTTTCCTGGGGCTTTTGCAAGCTTTTCTCAATCCTATGCTTATTTTTCAGTTATCCCCCAACTTTACATTTACCGAAGAACTGCAAAGTTAATTAACACCCCAAACATTGGATCTAAATCTCATAGGAGTTGGAGTTTTCTTTTCCATCTTAGCTTTTTTGTAGAGTGAAAGACTGCTACCTGTGTATTTCTGAAAGGGGACCCCCCACCCCCGCACCCCCCCACACACTCCAAAGGCTTGACTCCTCTCTGCTGATGTGCTGTCTAGAATCCTCTGGCTCCTGGTCCCATGTCACCCTTGCCAGCACGACAGAATTCCCTGTCTCCACTCTGATTGCTCTGATTTTGCCTCTCCTGGGTTTTGCCCTTCTCTAGTCCTCTGAGTAGCTTGTCTGTCTGCCTCCTCCTAGGAATGTAACCTCGAGGAAAGACACAGTCATAACCAATTGTTCTTAGACTTAGTAGGTGTCCAGTGCATTCTTCCTGCAGAGCTGGTCTTACCTGCTCTGGCAGTGTTAATGGATGGTCTAGACAATCTGAAGCACTGGGTTTATGTTTAGGGCCCTTTTCCTTTTCTGATTCAAGATCGTAGGTCTTTATCTACTTAATTCTGGCCACAAAGGCATCAGTAACCTAACTGGTGCAGTCTTAGCTTTTTTTTCTGTGAAGTCCTTCTTTAAAGTTTAGTGTGGAAGTATACCTCAGCCCAGAAAAAGTACAGGGATTTAGGTATAAGGACCTGAGAAAATTAAGGCCTTCTTGATACCCTGCCTTCCAGTTTCTCAAACCAGACCTGAAGAAAAATGAAGCTTGCTTTCTTAGGAAAATCAACACCCCCCATATCTGCATTTCAAAAAGGTGACCAAATTGCTTAGAGGGGGCAGGGTGTGTGTGTGCACATGTGTGCGCAAGTCTAACCACTATCAGGAAACCACCATCCCCTCTCTGTGTGTGTGTGCGTGTGTGTGTGTGTGTCTATACAGCCTTGTGTTTTTATAATACTTGTGAGAATGGTTGTGGTTATCACATACTGTCAGCTGACAATGACGAGAATGTGGTTTCACTAACTACTTGACTATTGCTTCATTCCCTCTGGTCTATGAGATCTTTTACTCTTTTCCCTGTACTGTATTGTTTATAGAAAGCCACTTTATTTGGAAAACCTCAATTCTAAGCAAAGTAAGGAACTATGGGAATAAACCCCATGATATTAGTTTTCATCTTTGAGCAGTTATTAACATCCTGCCATACAGCATCCGTCCCCGCTCACACTCCACCAGGCTGTTATTAGTACTGTGTAGGCTGTTCTTTTTCAAAGGAAGAATGTAAAAGCATTGAAATGCCGCCATGCTGGCTGTCTGGTTCCTGGCAGGATCTCATTATCTGGTCTGGTGGTGAGCAGGTGTGGCATCCCACCTTCCTCACCATACAGTAGACACAGTGCTAGATGACAGCCGGAAGATGGGCTTGGTGTGTGATGAACTAAAGGGGCTTGCCAGTAGATGCATACTAGACAGTTAGAAGGAAGGCTCTAGTTGTTGGCTGACTATTCTGACTTCAGTCATGCCAAGATGAGTGACAGAGAATTGGTCAGAACCCTACGGGAGCAGTGGCTTGTGGGTGACCACCAAAACACAGCTGGCAGGTCCTGTCTCGGTGGCCTTAGTGCCTCTATTTGTTGGAATAACGGTTTTGTACCCATTCTGCTGAGGCAGCATTGGTGTGAAAACATTTGTTTTACTTATATATTCTTAGCACACCCATCTATGAAGGGTCTGTGTGTGGTTTCACAGGTACAGAAACTGAAGACTGGGGAAACCGAATGGTTTGCCTTGGGTCACTCATTAAACAGCAAAGCAGAGTTTGACCCCAGGTAGGCTGGGGCTGACCTGGGGGCCTGTGTTCTAAGACCTGGGGGGATGGGGGAATGGGTCTGTCCTGTCTGTATGTCTATCTGTGTGTCTTATGGGGGACAGTCAAGTCTGAGTGCAGAAAAGCAAGATCAGAATTTAGAGTTCTGTGTGCCAATTAGAATTTTCACTGTCTCTTTTCTTTCTGTTGTTTGTTTGTTCGTTTGGTTTGGTTTTTCCAGACAAGGTTTCTCTGTGTGTCTTTGACTGTTCCGACACTTGCTCTGTAGACTAGACTGACCTTGAGCTCACAGACCCATCTGCCCCTGCCTTCCAAGTACTGGGATTAAAGGTGCATCACCACTGTTTTTCTTGTTTTGCAGAGCTTGTGTTGCCTAATTAAAGTCATGCACAGGCTCCCATCTCCTCTCATTTAAAGTTCGGATGACAGTGCAGTTGTTTCATGCATTCCTGGATTTCTTTCTTTTCTTTCTTTCTTTTTTTTTTTTTTTTTATTTTCGAGTCGGGGTTTCTCCGTAGCTTTTTGGTTCCTGTCCTGGAACTAGCTCTTGTAGACCAGGCTGGCCTGGAACTCACAGAGATCCGCCTGCCTCTGCCTGTGCTGGGATTAAAGTCGTGCGCCACCACCGCCCGGCCATTCCTGGATTTCTTTTCCTGAACTGTGAGATCTGAGCAGAACAATTGAATGTGTAGAAATTTCAGTCTTTGGATAACTGACGCTCTGGTGTGTCTGTGTTGGTTGTAGGACTAAATACCAGGTAGGGACTTACGTTGCACACACACAATAGTTTGTATCTGAAAAGATGACTTTGAACCCTTTCATAAAGACTCCCACTACCCTTCAGAAACTCAAATCCTGTAACAGACAGTATTCTTCTCCTGACTCTGAAATCACACGGAAGAAGGAAACTACATCTCCAGTGAGCAGTTCCTGAGTGGTGTTTGAACCTTGTGCTTCAGGTTCCTCTGTGAAGTGGTTGCTGTTCTTCTGGCAGTGGTGACTGTGCTGGTGGTGACCTGCCTTTTAATCCCAGCAATCTGGAGGCAGGGGCAGAGTCAGAGACAAGAAGATCTCTGAGTTTGAGGTCAGCCTGGTCTACAGAGTGAGTACTAGGACAGCCAGAGTGGTTACATAGAGAAACCATGTTTCCACTCCCCCACATATCCCCCTAAAAAAATTGTTTCCAAACTCTGGTAAGATTCTTTTTTAAAAGAAAGATAAATGAATGAGTCATTCCGCAGTATAGATAGTTCTCAGAGATTTGAAAAAGATCAACGAAGTGATTCTGAAGGGGTTGTAGTCTTCAAAGTGCTCCACAAACCTTTGATCCTCAGAACAGTTCTGTAGGAACAGCAGGAGAGTTCAGGAGGAAGTTGGCAGCTCTGGTTTAGCAGAGCCAGGGACTGAGGAGCAAGTATCAGCTGCTGTTTCTCTTGACAAACATTCCGGCTACCACCTGCCTCAGCGGATTTGTTGGCAGTTGCTTCCAAGTATTGTCTTCTAGGTTTAACCCCTCTCCCCCTGGGCAGCTGAGTGTTGTACCATCTCACTGATATTCCTGTAATTGGTGATGATTAGTGGTTAACTCAGTTAATTTTTCTATTTTTTGTTTTGAAATGAGGCTTCAAACATGTAGTGTAGCCACTCTTGGAACAACACCATTCAGATAGGGACTGACTTTTCCTGTCGAATTGTTAGGGGGCATTGAAATGTTTTTTTTTTTTTAAAAATCAGTTTGAGTTCTTTAGGGAGCTTAAATTAGCATTGTGATGCTTTCCTTCCCAGAGTCCTGTAGACCCAAGGTATAGAGCGCTTGTCTTCAGCAGCAGCTGCTCTGAGGGCTGGTGCTGGGCGGCTCTGTGATGATTTACTGACCGAGGGCTTGGCTCCCAACAGGGACAGGCTTGTTTGACAACCGCGGGGACAGGTAAGGCAAGTTCAGTGACCCAGCTGGAGGTATGATTCATAGCTGTTAGCTGTAGGTGCATTGCTGTAAAAGTTTAGAAAGTGGTGGTGTCTCTTATTCCTAAAGCAAGGGGACTCTGGAGACCAATCCAAGCTCTGCAGGCAGCTGGACTGAATGGAGCCCCTCTGATCCCACTCAAGTTTAGTCTTATTAGCCAGAGAGATTCAGAGGCACGGCCACTTGTGGTCAAACAGGCTGTGCCCTGTAAAAAAGTTCTTGGTACTTGTCAATGGGTCTTAAGATTTTGTTCCTTCCATTATTAAGAAAACAATTGTTCCTTGGTGGAACTGTGAGGATGGGAAATATCCCCTAGATTCCTAATGCCAACGGTTTGAGAAGACATTTTGACTTTACGATAAAGTAGGAAAGCAAGAAGTAAAGGCAGCGCCAGTTCCTGGAAAGCCAAATGCAAAAAAATACTGCCTTTTCCGCTTTTTATTACAGTAATTGATTGATTGCTATTTAGTTTTTGCAAACTTAGTAACTCCCTTATTTTATTGGGAGGAGAGAAGGGGCAGTTTGGCAAGTATGACAGCTAGCACACTCAGCTGGACTGAGGATTTACTTCCTCTCAGAAAGTCCTAGTGCCACTTGTGGTTCAGTTGTTTACTTCATGGTGGCCTTGCTCCTGTCAGCCAGTGTGCCAGGACTGAGCCACACTCCCGGCAGGAGATTTTGTTGATACTTTTCATGGCCCCACCTATCAGTTTTGTTTGTTGTTTTAAAATGCACTAGATTTGCCATGACAAAAGCTAGGGAAGTGGTCCCCCACCTCCTTCTGTGTTGTTTCTACCTGCCCTTCTCTCCTGCCTCCAAGCCCAGTGTGCGTCTCTGCAGACAGTGTCAGGGAAGGATGCACTAAGCGCTGGAGAGAAAGGTAATCCCCAGTTACTCTTGACTTTTAAAGATGATTTTGTACCAAAGTCTAGGACTCTCAAGGGTTTATTTACATGAGGGATCCAGAACACTGTGCTGGGGGGTAAATACTTAGGGGGAGCGGTGGCCAGATCCTTCTCTGAGGAGCTGCAGTCTGGCTGTCGCTTACAGAGCTTCAGAGTTGGTGTGTGTCCTTAAACTTTAAAACTTCAGCAATTCCTGATAAAACAGGTCTAAAATGTCTTCATGTGCTTTCTTTCCATTCTAAGCAGAAATGAATGGCATAATCATTTATTAATGACTCTGGATCATCATTAGGAAACAGTATTCTACAGTGTAGTTTTTGATTGATTGCTGACTTAAAATCTTGTCTAGAGTGGTCTGTTATGAGGGTAATTGATAGGGTGAAGAAAGGGTGACTGGAAACAAGATGGAGCCGTTCAAGAGGTTCACAGGTGCTTCTGTGATGACCTGAAGTTTCTTGGGCAGAGCTGTCTGTTTGTTGGGGTGTTGGTGTTTCTGCATGAAAGTGCTCTCTTGTCTTCTCTATCTTTTCCCCATTCCTCCTCAGTCTTTTTATGACTTCTTTGCTTGAAGGTAGAGTTTTCTTCTCCCCCAGTATTTTCTTGGGATCCTTGTCTACGGTGAGCCCTGGATGAGAACAGAGTAACATGACTTTAGTTTTGGTTCCGATGAGGACCAGCAGCAGCAGAGTATCACTAGAGGAAAAACCAGTGCTGTCTTCTCTCCTATGTAACCTCCGTCTTTATGTTCCTCTGCTCTGGAACCTTGCAGAATAGCCAGTCAGCTTGTCCAAGAATGACAGGAAACACGAAGTAGCAAGGTTTCATTCAGAGATGCTGGTGTTTGTGAGCGTCCTGAGTTGAATTAACTGACGATTTGACATAGCCTAGAATCACCAGAGGGGAACAAAAGTCTGTTGTCAGGTTGGTCTGTGAGTCTGTCTTTGAGAGACTTCTTGGTAGTTAATGATGTAGGAAGGCCCAGGCCACCTTGGGCAGGTAATATTGGGCTGTATATAAAGAGTGAGCCTACAAGTTACTTTGCTCCATGGCTTCTGCTTTGAGTTACTACATGGCTCCCTCAGTGATGGACTGTAACCTGGAAGTATAAGCCAAACAAACTGTTTCTTCCCCAAGCTGATTTGTGTACAGTGTTCTATCACAGCAGCAGAAAGAAAACTAGAGGGGCTGGAGCGATGGTTCAGAGGTTAAGAGCACTGACTGCTCTTCCAGAGGTCCTAGGTTCAATTCCCAGCAACCACATGGTGGCTTACAGCCATCTATAATGAGATCTGGTACTCTTCTGGCCTGCAGGCATACATGGAAGGAATGTTGTATACATAATAAATAAATAAATCTTAAAAAAAGAAAACTAGAATGGTGGGCATTATACTGCTGACTGACAGCCGTATACTAGTCCCAAATAATTGAGAATGTTTTCTCTTCAGTTTTTAAGCCATTGCAGACCTTTGTAGTAGATAGGACCTGACTTGGCCTCTGATATCCTAGGGATGCTGGGCTGCTACAGGCAAGTGTGGCTGAGGATCCTGCTCCATGCAGTTGGCACCTGTCACTGTCCCCAAGTCTCTTGAGCCCCGAGTTTTGTATTGTAGTTCAGTGTTGCTGTGACTTTGGTTATGTGGATGTTCGGTATGGTGGTCAGTAAGTTCCATTGCCTGAGTAGCTGGTGCTTTCAATGTTTTTGCATGTTGGCTTTCATTTCTCTTTGATTCACAATTGTTCAGCAAAAAATTTTTAAAGCCTACATTTTTCTAAAATGCCGAGGAGTTCTCCTGTTCTTGGCTAACCACTTCTTTATTCTTGTGCTGGTTGTTGACGTTGCAGTGAGAAAGGGTGCCGTATCATGTACTGTGGTCTTGAGCTCAGGCCCTTTCAGCACTTTATAGACTCCTGTGCTCATCTAAGTGGTTCCCTATTGACAGTCTGCTCCCGTGTCCTCACAGTCGGCTGGGGCTAGCAGTAGGTTCAGTCTGAGGTCACAGGGAGCCCTGTTCCAGTCTTGCAGGGGAAGAGAGAAATGTTAAGCTGTAAATGCAAAGAGAAAATCCATTAGCTCGCTTGTAAATGCTGTAGTGGGCATGATTAGTTCTTAAGAGACTTGACCCCCTTTCTTCCTTGACAGAACTCTCGCTGAGTATGGTCTGGTGAGCAGGGCCTTCATAAAGAGCCTGGGGCCGCCAGCTGGGGGAGGGTATGGGAAGTTATCTGCCTACTTGAGGAACTGAAGGTGAGAAATTCAAACTATGTGGCTGTTTGGCAGGTGGCACTTCAGAGCTGCACTGCACACGTGATAAAGTGCATTCTTTGTGCCCTGCCAGCCTTCTGTGCTGGGCTGTGAATTCCACATTTCTGGGCCTCTCTTGATCCTTTAGCTAGCCGTCACTGTCAGAGCGTTGCATTCTTTGAAACATAGTGCATGGCCAGACCCCGAAAATTAAGGAGTTGCTTTGCAGTAACGGGGGAGTGGCTGTCCAGAGCTGTCCCTGAGTGTGCCTGTGGACCATGGAGTCTGTGGCAATGCGTCTGGGGCAGCCTCCTAAGATGTGGACTTCATCATGAGTGTGGCATTGTGGGAAAGGCCCGAGGATTTCCTTGTGTGCTTGGGGAGGCTTGCATTCCTGACTTCATAGGGTTTTGCACTGTGTAGCAAGGCTGTCCTCCCTGGCCCTCACCACAGCCTCGCTGGTCTTTTGTGGAGACACGGAGGCAAGTACCAGACTTGAACTTCAGCTTACCTGGCTGAAGGGTGCTGAGTGTCCCGGTCTGTGTAATGGAGCTGGCAATGCCAGATTGTTGCTAGGATCAAGGACACGGCATATAGAATGGGTTCTTCTGTGGGCTGGGCATTTGCTAATGGCAAGATCAAGCCACTGCTGTAACAGAGTCTGTCTGCCACGAGCACAAGGCTTCCTTATATATAGCTACAAGTAGCCCACGGTGTGCAAATTCTTACAGAACCAGACAGTGTTCACATCAGGCCTGAGCCCCAGGTAGTAGCACCTGGGCATTGGGCTGTTCCACTTGCTTTGACCTGGTAAGGTTGAGCCTGTAGGGGGGCAGTGATGAGTTACTCTAGCGGAGAAGGAGCAGGAGTGGGCAAGGTTCAGGCCTGATCCATTCCCATCACTGGACAGATCAGCCTAACGCTCCTCAGTGCTGACTTCTACATAAGGTCCATGCCTAGGGCATTACTTAGGAGTAGTGATGTGTGGTGGCTGGGTCTTCTACCTCTCTTGATACATTCAAGTCAGTTCTAGAGGTTTCCAAGGTCTGAAGAGAACTGAGGCTGTTTTTAGAAGATAAAATTTTATCACCTAGGTTACCAAACGGATTATCTAAAAGCACAGATTTGCCAAGTACACCCAGCCTGGATTGAGGCTGAGTGTCAGCCCTGGGAGACAGATTGACCATACTTAGAAGTCAGGTTTCTGGTACCAAATGCAGGTGACACTCATGACCAGCTCTCTGGTCAAGCATCCTCTAAGGGCAGTCCCCAGAAACCATGTCACAGTTCTCATAGAGGTTCAGAGCTACCTTCCTCTGGTTTCTAAGAGGTCTAGGGGAGGGGGGGCTGCTCAGTTCAGGCATTTGCTGTCCATTCTTGTGTCTATTATCTTGCTCATGAATTTTGCTTTGTGCTGTAGTACAGCAGATGTGAAATCTTAAAAAAATCTTTATATTTTCTTAAATACTTCAGCCATATGTTTCCTCTTTTCAGTCTTAGGAATTCTAATACATTGTAGAAAATATGCTTATTTCAAGGTAAACATGCATATAAGTAGATATTATGGAAAGCATTTGTTCTTGCTTTGTAGATTTCATATCTATTTGATTTCTCTGACATCACACACTTGCCCACTTCTTACACCTTTAAGATCACATCTTTATAATTGATGTGACTTTTTTTAATGCATTGCTTTGGTGGGAGCTCAAACACCAGTAAATTAGCAAAGGGAAGCAGTGTTTAAGAGTGTGATGTGTTGAGGTGCCCAGAGGCATCTCCGAGGGGATTTCACTAGGGTTTGAAGTCAGGTGGATTTAGGAGGAGGAACGGAACCCATCTGGGGAAGTTATGAGCCCCTGAGAACACATGCGTGGCAGTCACAGAGGAGTCTTGTTCTGAGACAGTAAATTCTGTGTTCAGAACAGGAGGTGTCCAGAAGCACGTCTATGTCTGATTCTGCTACGCTGCCCTCATCCCCTTGCCTTTGCCGCCTCAGTCCAGGGTACTGGCCCGAATGTCCTCTGTCCTCATAATCCGTGGCATGCCCCTCTGCTGGCCTGTGCTGCCCTCTTCAGTTCCTGCTGTCAGGATGAGGAGGCCCCTCCCCCCGGGCACCTGAGTGTGGATGATCAATGCATCCAGATGTTAGTCTGAAGATTTTACAATTACAGAATAGTCTCATTTCAGAGTAGAAAGCAGGTATGCAGCTAGAGCTGTCCAAGGCCTTGTTAGCATGTAGCTTGTTGAGGGCATCACAATTTCAGAAAAGGAGAGATATGTTACATTTTATGTTCTGCCAAAGGAGAACCATTCTTGCCTTGGCGGAACAATGTAACACTCAGTATGGACTTGCTGCCTAAAAGTCTGTGAATGTAGCTGGCTTAGTGGTGCATACCTTCACTCCCAGTGCTAGGGAGGTAAAGGCGGGTGGTCTCTGAGCTCGAGGACAGCCAGGGGCTACACAGTGAGCCCTTGTCTTGAAAGAAACAAAAACCAAAAGGTTATGATTGTCTTATCCTGAGCACTCAACCCTGCATGCTTGTCTTGCTTGTCTTGCTTGCCTCAGCAGCCCAGAGTCTGCCACACCTCTGGTTTGCATTTACTCCCAAAGACTGCATTACAAGACATTGAAACTGGTTATGGTGAAGTGTGTGGAGCAGAATGTGGTTAGCTGGGTATTTTGAATTATTGATCATGGTACTCAGTGTTCTCAGTGGCCGGGAAAGCCTTCCTGTTTACGATAAATAAGGATGCAGGATTTGCTTTATTAAGTTTGTACCCTACATAGTATTTTAATTAAAATAGAACATTGAAGTTACTTCAAGGCTTTGTTTGAGGCTGACTAAAAAGAGGAAATGGGAAGTTCTGTGGGTTAGGCCTCAGTCACAGAGTCGCATCTGTTGTTTGTGGGCTATCAAGACTGGCACACTTGATCCCAGAGTCCTGGCACATTTGAAGCCTTGTGCAAGGAAGGTAAAATGACGTTCACAGCAGTGTTTAGGATCTGAGCTTTGCTGTCACCACGCCTTTTATACCCTCCCCACTAAGTATCCCAGGGGAGGAATGGTCTTCCAGATTGGCAAAAGAGCACAGCGTGGTCACATTTTATAATCTGATTCTCGTTTTCTTGGTTTTGAAACAGGCTCTTGCTGTTTTGTCCAGGTTGGTCTCCAGTGATCTTCCTGCCTCAGCTCCCTTATGGTAGATTGCAAGTATGAGTCTCAGCACCTGGCTAGAGAATCTTCTTTCTTTATACTACCAATAAACTTTAATGCCCTTGGATTTTACAATAAAAAAGACAGTTTTACTGTGTGTTTCTGTTTTATTTAGAATTTGGGAGAGCTGTTCTTCCATGGTAGAATCTAGGATAATAGGGAAATAAGATGCGATGGTCAGATGTGAGAGGAATGGTCACTTCATTTTCTTTTTTTTTTTTTAAAGATTTTATTTATTATTATGTGTACAGCATTCTGCCTGCATGTCTGCCTGCAGGCCAGAGAGGGCACTAGATCTCATTACAGATGGTTGTGAGCCACCATATGGTCGCTGGGAACTGAACTCAGGACCTCCGGGAGAGCAGCCAGTGCTCTTAACCGCTGAGCCACCTCTCCAGCCCCATTTTCTTTTTTGAAACTATGAATACACAGACACACATATATACACACACACACATACACAATCTGCCAGTGTAACCTGATTTTGTTTTTTTAAGAGTCTTAACTGAATCTTAACTATGTAAACTAGGCTGGCCTTGAACTCAGCAATCCTCCTGAGTCTACTTCCTAAATGCTAGGATTACAGGTGTGTCTCACTCTGCCCAGCCCTTACAACTTTTTATTTATCACCCAAAAAATAAATAAATAATTTTTTATTTATGTGTAGTGGCTCACATCTTTAATCCTGGCATTCTGGAGGCAGAGGCAGGTGCATCTCTGAGTTCCAGGACAGCCAGCCAGGGCTACACAGAACAACCCTGTTTCAGGAAAATAGTGATAACAAAAACATTGTTTGTGAGGTAGGGTCATGGTATATCCTGATTGGAAACTTACTAGACTGCATTAAATTTGAGATGATCCTCTTGTGTCTGCCTCTCTATTGCTGGGATTATAGGTGTGCAACATCATCCTTGGTTCCAGTCATAACCACTTATGTAGATGTTCCGTGGCAGTGAACACCTTGACGTTGTTGTATAGCCACCACCCCTGTTCATCATTAGGAGCCTTCCTACCTCCCCTCCCCACAAAAGGTTAAGACTGCTACTGAATGGATTTGTTCTGTTGATGGGGACCCAGTGCGGTGCCCTGGGTACAGACTGCTGCGTCTTTGAGTCATGGGTGTGCATGTGCTAAGGACCAGTGTTGAGTCTTCACCCAGCACCTCTTGTAGGGAAGAGCCTGGTGCACAGTGGGAGCTAGAACCCGGTGCGGCGATGGAAAGCATGCCCTGACCTGTGGGGGTAGAGGTGGACCAGCAGCGGTTGACCGGCAGAGCGCTGGTGATACCAGCTCAGTTCTTACACCTTTCAGGGCTGTAATTCATGGTAACTGGTAAACCTGGAATTCTGTGGCTCTTCCCCTGCTTAAGTCCCAGTTCCGGCTCTGATTCACTTAAGCTGTCTTGGTAATCGCACTCCCTGTTAACTCAGTAACCTTGTTCAGAACTAGTGTTTCCTTATCTGTAAAATACAGCCATCTATCTACAGTCTCTGCGGACCTTGCCAAGCTGTCCTGTGGTTTGATTTATTTCCATAATTGATGATGTGACGTGAGTGTGTGTGTGTGTGTGCTTTTAAGAAAGAGTGATGGAAAGTTCTGGAAGCAAAAGGAAGAGTGGGGAAAACAAGGGACACTTTTGAGAATTTGGTCCGGGAGATTGGAGCTGAAAATGCCACTGAGGAAGGGCCAGCTGGCTGGATCTCAGAGGTGCCGTGGTGGGTGCTGGAGCATAGTCAGGATGCGTGCAGAACAGGGCAGGACCTCAGCCTGCGTAGTGTGCTTTAGTAACTGGGGCCACAGTAGATCCTATAGGCAAGACCTGAGATTGGAAATGGGACACCAGTGTGGAAGGCACGGGGGAGGAAGACGGGATTGTGAAGGAGAGAGCTGAGAGCACGGCTCACTTCTGGGTGTGTGGAGTGAGTCTGAGAATTTGGGCTGGCCTGCCCCCTGCCCTGTGTTCTCTTCTCACTCCTCACTGCAGTCCAGGGGCCAGAGAAGCAGGTGGTGGAGTCCTGTTGTAGTGCGGTGCCAAGCTAGGGTGCAAACCCGGGAGCACTGACTCCCCGTGTTTCCTCCTGCCCTGTTCTCCGCAGTCGTGACCATGTGCGCCTGCCTCACTGCCGTCCAGAGTACGAAGTTCACCCAGCTGCATCAGGAGACCGCACAGTCAGAGCACAAGCTGGGTGTGGGTCCTTAAGAACCAGGCTGACTGGTGCCCTTCCTTGGCTTTCCTCTCGGTAGTAATTGCCAAGGAGCTGTCCTGCCTCAGTCCAGGACATGATTCAGACAAGAGTCAGATACCCCCAGAAAGCATGCTTGAGTCCTGTGTTTTACCCTGAAAAGTCACTCCGTTACCCTAGAGGGGCCCAGACCTTATTGACCACCCCCGAAAAGAGCAGGTCATCGGTGCCCTGTCTCCGCTTGTCATCTTGAGAGAGCTTGCTAGTGGAAACCTTTTGTTGCATGAGCTGATGTGACCTGTGGCATCCCAGCCTTGTTAAGGCAGTGTTCCACAGGAAAGCTTCCAGACATTGCAGGTCTCCCACAGCTCCTCTGAGACTGTTCAGAGTGAGAGCAAGTACATCACAGGTTCCACTCCTAAGAAGTGACTCTGCCTTGGCAGTCGGTAGGCCATGAACTTGGGCTTTTAAACTTTGTCTTCCCATGGGAGAGCTTTCATGATGCCTGTGCCTTAGCTTCGTTGGGGTTTCTTAGAGCTGGGGTTTGTGTTGAACTGTTTTCTCTGGACAAAGGCAACACTTAGCACTGGGCTCTTGTCGGGGGCCTGTGCTCGAATTTTGCGTCAGGCAGTTCATATTGCAGAGGCCGCAGGGCAGCTGTGCTCTCACCTGCTAGGGGGCGCTGCAGCTGGGGGAGGCAGCATTTGCTGGCTTTTCCAGCATGTCAGATAATTACAGAATGCCAGGAATCTGATTATCATCGGGATAATTTCATGCTCAATTATATTTAGATGAATTCAAGTAAGTGATTCTATTTTAATTGTAACAGATCCAGAGACAGTTAATTCTATATTCTTTAGAGCTGTAGTTTTCCTCTGAAAGACGGTTTTTAAAATATTAAAATTAAGTCGTGTCAGGCTTTATTTATTTTTGCTTTGACAGAGAGTTGGAGTAGGGAATAGTTTTGAATGTCAGAAAAAATTGAGTTGTAGGAGAACCTTTCCCTTAATCTCTATTTAGAAGGAAGTTGCAAGCACTCGGCTAGAAGGACTTGTAAACAGGTGGATGGTGCTGTGTGAAAGGAAGATGCCTGGCCTAACGGCTGTTTAGATAAACACAAAGAAAGGCTGAGCTGATAAGCATTGCACACACGCTGCAAGCCTTCCTTAAGTTGTATTTTTTAGAGGCTTTTGTGTCCTATGCATTTCATTTTATCGTAGTGAATAGGATCTGGGCACTTGATCTTTCCCAGAGTATCTGAATTGAGCCTTTTTTACCCATGGGTTCTGCATCCATGGATTTCAACAACTACAAATTGGGACTATCTGGAAGGTGGATTGGATTCTAGAATGTTCCCTAAAGCAAAACTTGAATTTGCTGTTTGTTGAGTAACATGCCAAACCATTTGAACAGAGTAGTATGTATACATGCATGTGGACAGAGTAGTATGTATACATGCATGTGAACAGAGTAGTATGTATACATGCATGTGAACAGAGTAGTGTGTATACATGAATGTGAACAGAGTAGTATGTATACATGAATGTGAACAGAGTAGTATGTATACATGCATGTGGACAGAGTAGTGTGTATACATGAATGTGAACAGAGTAGTGTGTATACATGCATGTGGACAGAGTAGTTATGTATACATGCATGTGGACAGAGTAGTATGTATATATGCATGTGGACAGAGTAGTATGTATACATGCATGTGGACAGAGTAGTTATGTATACATGCATGTGAACAGAGTAGTATGTATACATGCATGTGAACAGAGTAGTGTGTATACATGCATGTGGACAGAGTAGTTATGTATACATGCATGTGAACAGAGTGTTATGTATACATGCATGTGGCCTCCTGCTTCTCGTGCCAGTTTCTCCGGCACCCATTGAACCCTGTGGGCTGTAGTTAGGCCTGCTGTGGCTATGCCTGTCCCTGTACTGAACATGTAGGCTCTTTTTCTTCTCATTATACCATAAACAATAGAGTTAAATATTGTGAACAATATAGAGATGTTTGAAAGTATTGAAGTGTGCATGGTTATATTCAAGCTCTACACTTTCACATAGGAGATGTGAACATCCCACAGGTTTTGGAGACATCCTCTAATACCCAGGGTGAGCTGAGCTCCTGTTCACATACACATGCCCCAGGCTGCCTCTTTCAGCCAGCCATCTTCTGAATTACAGCAGAAGATAAAGCTTTGTACTCGAGGATGGTCTTTGTAGCGCATACATCAGATTTGAGAAGATTTCTCCTCACCGTTAATTCTGTCAGGTTTTGTTGCTACAATTCCTTGGGTGGGCAGTGGGGCTGAACAACGTCCACCCTTCCTCCTGAGGTCCCAGGGACAGCACAGGCTGCAGTTCTACCAGAGCTCACTCTGGGGAACCAATGAGTTCATTATTTACAGAGCAGTGGGTGCAGGGCTACCAGCAGAGGCATAGGTGACTGTGAAGCAGCCATGCTGGGAAGTTCATACACAGTGGGCACAGTTGAACTCAGGGAGATTGTAGCAGTTGGCTTGGAAGATGATGTGGTACAACAGGTTTACTTTAGTTTCCTAAAACTCAACATACCCCAAACTGGACTTCCTAGAGCAACAAAATTCTGACTAGCTCCAGCTCATCTCTTTTGCAGCTCCTCGATTCGGCCAGTTTTGTCAGCCCTTCTCTCTCCAGTGTTGTCTGAAGCTCCTTTTCCCTTCCCTTGAGCCTTCCTGTCATGTACACATTGATGTAGACAGTTGTCTTCCCCAGACCACAGCTTGCAGCCAAGCTCTTGTGTCCTGGGGATCTTGTGCCTGATCCCCCAGTCTTTCCATGCTACATCTCCAATTTTAGTAGCACCCCTCTGACCTCCAGGTTCCTGTGTGAGCTGCCTTCCTTCCCAGAGCTATACCCAGCTCCCCATACCCATCCTCTATTCTCTGTATGGACCAAACCCACTGGCTGTATTATTCATTTTGCCTCCATTTGTACCTGTCTGTACAAACTGAGAAGTTTGAATCCGTCTACTTTTTATTCCTTCAAAGACATGTGACTGAAGAGCATGTAATTTTGCCTCCACTTCCCCCCTCCCTATTGTTGTGTCTTGGAACCAGTAAGGCTACTTTTCGTGGTTTATTTGGACTGTTTGGTTTTATAACTGGTATGGAGGGAACACTGATTGTGTTCACAATTGTAAAGCTTCTAGAGGGGACAGTTTACAAAAAGTAAATGTCCCTTTCAACTAAATTAACTAAAAATTAGAAAGAAAAGAAACATAGTCTGTGCCAATAACCTGTAAGTGCTTTACTTTCTCGAGCAGTAGCATGCAGCAGATTCTCGTGTGCTTCCTGTTCATCACTGGAATAAACAGCCAGGAAGCCAGTGCATGAGGCTTTGGTTAGTCAGTCGCCGAGACCTCCCCAGACTGCAGAGGTCTAGAAAAGGGGAGCTCAACATGTTTTCTCTGATGAGTGGTTTTTCTCCTCTTCCTCATACTTAAAATGTAAACCTCGTGTTGATTAAACTTTCTATGCCCAGAAAGTCCCCAGTCAGCTCACTTCGCCTGCCTGGAGGCAGAGGATCCAGCCTGGTTGGGGCTGGCCTGTGTGTGCCTGCTTCCCTCTCCAGCCGGGCTGTTTGGCTCTGCAGTTTTGCCCCACAGTAGGTAAGGGTCTCCCCTTATCCTCAGACCCTGTCCTCCCGTTAACATTCCCACTACCTGGAGTATTTGTCTTCATCCTACTAGGAATTCTAGCTCTGAAATATTTAAAATGTTGACTTCAAAGTCAATGGAACTGTGCCAAGCACAGTTTTGAAGATAAAGGAGGAAGCTTTTGACAAAGGACAAAGTCAGGGCCCATTAACTCACACAGGATGCAGGGTGTCTTGGGGAGGTCGGGCTTGTGCTCTGCCGTAGAGAGAAGAAAGCTTTACGTTGAAACAAAAACAAATGACTTGAATGTTATAGGTGATTATTCTCATGGGACAGTGCCCTGGCTCACTCAGCCTCCAGGGTGGGTCTTCCTGTCCGACACCTTTTGATGCTGAGAGGGGCATGGCGTCTCTGGCTCCAGGCCACTCCTGGACTGTGTGTAGCTTGAGTTACAAAACCGTGGTGGACATTGGAAGAGGCTGAGCAGAACGTGGAGATGCCTGTAGTCACGCTGTTGGTCATGGGAAGCTGGGCCCAGGACCATGGCTTCCTCAGACCCCGACTCTGACACTTTGAGCTTTGTTTCTAGAAAACCTTAGGTCATGCCCGTAAAACCAAAGTTTATATGCTTACTGGTATTGCTGCGACTTTCATGTTCACTGCCCTGCAAATTGGAGATTGTATTCCTATCCAGTATCTCCAGGATGCCAGACTTCAGTGAGTTTTAGATCATAGAAATATTAAGTATGCATGGATTTTAGTTTTTTTTTTAATAGCTTTTGGAGCTGGAGAGATGGCTCTTTGTAGGACCTGAATTTGGTCTTTAGAACCCATGTTAAAAAACAGGCATGTTGGTGTACACATGTCATCTCTGAACTAAGGAGGCAGAGACAGGCAGATTCTTGGGGCTTACTAGCCAGCCTGGCCTAGTCTGCTGGGCAAGCTCTGGACCAGAAACTTACCTGAAGCAGACAGCAAAAACAGGGGGAAAAAAGTTAAGCAGTACCGTCACGCACATGCGTGTGTGTGTGTGCATGCATGCGTGTGCTTGCTTGTGTGTGTGTGTTTCTATATCTTACACAAGTAGCCTTTGGCTGGAATCATATTTAGTTCAAAGCTGGAGATGCCTCCAACTGATCCCTGGACATGGATGTCCTTAGCTTTCCTAAAGGGTACACCTAAGGCTATGGGCTTACATCCCACCAGCAGAGCAAGGCTTATATGCAGCAGAGTGGCTCATCACATACCCCTCACCTCACTTCAGTGAACATGAATGAGTAGCTCAGGCAAACGATACTGCAGCGGACTAGAGGCTTTAGGAAAGTGTGAGAAGGAGGGAGAGCTGGGAAGACGAGTCCATAGGGCCCAGCGGTTGGCAGTGATGAAGGCCATCAAGGGTTTGCAGGCAGAGAGCGTTTATGATCAGCAGGAGATTAAGCTTTCCTCGCAGATGGGCTACTTAGAGAGGAAAGGGTGGAATAGTTATCTGGGCCAGGTGGTGGTTCTTTTAGGTCTGTGGGCTTGGAGGTAGGGATTTGCCGAAGGGTGTGGTTAGGAAGTAACACGGTAAAAGGTCGTTTGCTCGGCCTTGTTTCCAGACAGGTGTCTTACGTGGTGGGAGTGGGAGATGAATTGAAATGAGGATCGTGGCCATTCATGGAGCTAGAACTGGGAGCAAGGCAGGTCTGACATGGGCGTCTGTCAAATTGGTTGATACCCAAATTCTTCCCTGGGCAGAGGGCAGGGGTCAGAGTGTAGGCACTATGGTGGTCCATGCAGATAGAACTGAGAGCAGGAGGTCACAGAGAGGAGCAGGTCTGACGTGGGCATGTCAGATCAGGTGATACCCAAGATCCGCCCCGAGCAGAAGGCAGAGTCCTGGCAGGCTATCAGGGTATATGTCATTAACATGAGTCAGTGAGACAGGGGACTTGAGACCCAACTGAGATCCAGAAACCGGGACACCTGCTTCCCATAATCATGGGATGATTCACAGAATAGGGCAGATTAGAAGTGCAGTCTAAGTTCCTGGGGAAGGATGCAAAGGCAGTGCCAGTAAGATCTACAGAATACCTTGGGAAACTGACCCCAGATTCTTGCAACGGATCTCAGAGGATCATCAACTGGCAGATGTCCAGCCTAGTGACCAGCAGAGGCACACCATAACAGGACCATTGCCACTCTGCACACTGAGCAAGTGACTCAACCTTCCCGGATGAAACCCTTCCCTGTCCCACCATCACCACTTGTGTAGGAATTGAAATCCCTGTTTTTTAGTATTGCATCAAGTGAGCAGTAAGCAATAGCTTTTCCTTTTGGTGGCTTTACACACTTTGCACATTAGGTATCGTTAGTGTTACCAGCTAGTGTCAGAGTGCCAGATTGTTTTCCGGAGGTTTTTGTAGTAATTTATACTCCTTCAGTAGGTAACACATTCTGTGGTTCACTCTTGTCATCTGTATTACTTTTCTCCTCCCTGTGACAAAAGGAAGGATGGGGTTTCTAATGACTTGCAGTGTGAGTACAGGGGGGTAAAGGCGGGACAGCAAGAACACGAGGTGCCTGGTCACACTGGATCTGTGGTCAGGAAGGAGCAGAGATGGGTGCTAGTACTCACTTCCCTTTTCCCTCCAACTGTGTTCCTCCGAGACCCGACCCATGGGCTGGCACCTTCAGCGAGAACCTCTGCAGAACTTACACATGTATAGAGATGGCTGGAGCTTCCTAGGGGACTCCAGATGCAGCCAAGATGACGGGGAGGATTAAACAGCACATTTCACCTTGAAGGCTGTCTGCCTCTCATTTTCCCCAGTCTCCTGGATATAAAATAGCTACTCACTGCTTTAATGTGTCTTGTCGTGTGATAACAAAACTAATGTGTTGTGTTTGTATTAGGTGTCTGCACTTCCTCTGCCCCTCCCTCTCCCCCCACTCATTTGTCCGTCTTTTTGTCCTTTCTAGCTAGGTGCTCTTAGTATACTCTTGATAGCTCTGTGTGTGTGTGTGTGTGTGTGTGTGTGTGTGTGTGTGTGTGTGTGTGTGTACCATGTTGCACATAACGTGAGTCAGAGGGCAGTGTAGGAAGTTTCCCTCCTTCCATTATGTGGGTCCTAGGGATAAGACCTCAAGTCCTCAGCTTTGGCCATAAGTGTTTTTACCCACTGAGGTATCTCTGTCTCTCACCGTCCCTCTCTTTATTGTAGGCTAGTAAGAGGGTCCCTTTTTCTGTCTGTCTTCTGATTTGTTCTACCCTTAGATGGGTGTAGCTTTCTGTAACACCTTCACCTGACACCACTTCCCAACAACATGGAGGGAGGAGAGGAAGGAAAGCACACTTCAAAGCCACACCTCATGGTTGTTAGCATCAGCCTTTGGCTGGAACTGCAAGGGAGGCTGGGAAGTGTAGTCAGTGTTCCCCTTGGGCATTACCCAACTGGAACCCCTACAGAAGCAGGTCAGGAGACCACTGCTGAGATGAAAAGCTGGGGAGCATTTAGCCCTGAGAAGAGGCTTAAAAAGATGTGATTGCTTTCAAATGTAGAAGACAGATCCTTAGTCCTTAAGTCCTGAAATAGGCCTTTGTGTTTTTTTATAAAATTCACGTTCATTTAAGTTAAAATGTAGATGTTAGATAAGGGTTTTAAGTTAACGTATGTGGGAGTTTTTGTGGGCTTACAATAGTGTTGTCATCATCCATGGTTTGTAACCTCTGCTTTCCACAGATACGGTGTGAGCCCTGAGAACATCATCCTCTATGGGCAGAGCATTGGGACTGTCCCCACCGTGGACCTGGCCTCGCGGTATGAGTGTGCAGCTGTCATCCTCCACTCCCCGCTGATGTCTGGTCTGCGTGTCGCTTTTCCGGATACCAGAAAAACATACTGTTTTGATGCTTTCCCCAGGTAAGCTCACAGCTAGGTGAGTGAGAAGTCAGCCAGTGCTGAGTCCACATCTGTGCACTTTCTAATATTGATTGAGCATCCCCCCAGGTCAGACTCACCCGGGCACCACCAGGGATGAGGCAAACGTAGCATACTGAGACTTCAGTCTCCAGATGATGGATAAGGACCTTGAGAGTGCCGGTGCCCGGGACTAATTGATTAAGCTGTAACATGCAGCATGTCCTGAAGGAACTTCCAGCTCAGTGTTGATTTGTTCAGAGGGACCTGTATTGCTCAATTACTGAAGAGCTACACACAGGAGATATAAATTAGCAATTAACCCTGGTCTAGACCTTGAAATAAAAAACAGGCACATGTATGAAATTTCTGTTTTCCAGTCAGAGGATGCGATGAGGGGAAAGGTACATGCTCAGGTAGTCTCTGTGAGAAGAATAGAAAGGTGTTCCTGGGGTGATGGAGAAAAACCACCTTGTCCTGATCTTACACTTGCAGCCTGTCCCTGCAGACACGCCCTGCCCTGGAGAGGCCTGAGACTCATCCTGGCCAGCCCAGGCCCCTCCTGCAGGCTGACCTGACCCCTGCTGGTCTCTAGTTCCGCTTAATGGGAGAGAGATCCTCTGTAAATATAAGCTGTGAGCAAAGTGCTTTCGTGGCAAGTTCCTTCTTGGCTCTTTGTTTTGTTTTGTGTTATTTAAGTGATAACGTGAGATGTATTTTTAGAGTATTTGCCCCCTAGCTTTTTCCCACAGTCCATTGCAGAAGCTAGCCAGCTTGTATTACCCTTTCCAGGAAAAGCATCAGCAGGAGTAATGCATGGTCTCCAGACTTGGGCTGACCTATTAATTGCCAGCGTTCTGTTCTTGCTGGAGAAGAAAACACAGCGTTAGGTCGCATAAGGTTGTGTTCCACTGTCTCATTTCACAGGAAGAAATCTATGTTAGCACCTTGGCTGACCCTCAGCTCTGTGTAGCTTGTACCAGGCTTCACTGAAACCCTGCTTCCTGGGAATGGGGCACTGTGCATTTCTGGTGGTGTGGCTGCGAATGCTAAGTAGGGCTAATGTGCCTCGCAAATGTGGCCTTATTTGTGCTGAATTGGTAATGAGGGGCAGTTTGTTTAAAGATAGTTTTTTTTGCATGTTTGTGGAAAATAATTCCAGGAGTTACCCTGGCAACAAAATGATGAGTTTAGCCTATACCTTAAAATGCAGCAATTGAAACTAATTCCATTGTAACTAATTATGTGTTATTAATTAATAATAAACCAACAACAAATGCTATTTGCCTCATCCACCAGGCGTGTGGTTGTCCCCCCAGTTGGCTTTCCCAGCAGCTTTAAGAAGTTGACCCGGTTACTGTATTCTTTACAGATCAGGTCAAGAGCAGTGATGTCACTGGTTTCGTAAGGTTAGAGACAAAGAGGCCCCTGCTCCTACTCAGCGCCCTAAATTATTGATGGGATATATTTCAAGCCATTAATGGCTGCACTGGCTTTCATCATTAATTGGATTTGGCAAACATTTTTTTTTTAATATAGTATCCTTTGCTACCAAATGGCAGAATGTTTTCTTTCTGAAAGGGAAGACACTTTCACAGTCCCTTCCAGTGTCAGAAAGAGAGGATGATTCCTGTTTATACGTCAGTGTTGGTTATTCTCTGCCGGGGCTTTCAGCTTCACATGCCCATGGCAGTCCGAGATTTATGGGCATAGTCTTAGGGCTGCCGTAACTGATGAGTAAATCGCTTTTTTAATTGAGTATAATTGAAAGCTTATAAAGGCAGGCACTTTCAAATTCAGTCCAGGGGAGGAGTAGGTTTCAGGTAAGATTCTTGCTCTGTAGAGCTGCACATGGCCACAGAGGCTCTGGTCTTCGCAGACCCCGTGGCTGCTGAGGTGTTTCTGTCTTTCTGTGGTGCCTTCAAGCAGTTGGCAGCTTCATGAGTTGTTCATAAAGACTGTGACAGTCACTAGTAGACCTTTGGAATGTATAACTGATGGAAGCCCTCTGTATTATCTCCTTGGCCTGGTGCCTGTTACTGTATAATCTCTCTGAGCTTCAGTTCCCTCCCTGATCAACAGAAGGCAATTCCTCATGGGTCCAGTTTCCTAAGGATTAAATGACGGACTGTACAGAGTGTTCAGCTGTGATGAATGATGGCTGTTACTTTATCAGCGAGACTCCCACAGATAGACCCGCTTGTGTCTTTACAAGCCTGACCAGGATCAGCTGCAGAAAGGAGTCAGCAGTAAGCAGGTCTTGGGCCGAAGGACAAATGGAAAGAAATGGAAAGATATGTTTATTCATGGCTTAATGGACCGTATTCACCCCCACCCCCCGCCCACCAGAGAGAGCAGTCGCCCAGGCACCCAGCCGGACAGATGCTGATGGTCCTTTCAGATCCTCCCTGGGATGATTTTTCAGATCCTTGAGAATTTATCCTGTAAGAGTGGATTTGGTTTTTATTAACAGAAGACAGTTGGAGTAAAATCTAAACACCATGTTAAGCTTTTGAGCTAAGTGATGCTGTTTTTTATCAAATAGTCCCCTGTTTTTATGAAATGGGGCTTGAAAAAAAATTTTTTAAATTATATGTATGAGTAATTTGCCTTCGTGTATGTGTACCACATGTGTGCCTGGTACCCAGAGAAGCCAGAAGAGGGCCTCATCCCCTGGAACGAGTTGGGTGGGTGTGAGCCACCATGCAGATTCTGGAAGTTGAACCTGGATCCACTGTAAGAGCATCCAGTGCTCTAAACCACTGACCCATCCATCTCTCCAGCCCAGAACTGCTTCTTTGTCTGTTCAAGACAGGGTCTCACTGTGTAACTCTGACTGTCCTGAACTCAATTATGTAGACCAGGCTCGAGCTCACAGCACTTCACCTGCCTCTGCCTCCTGAGTGCTGGCATTAAAGGCGTGCACCACCACTACCCAGCCTGCATTTGCTTCTTCAAGAAGAGTTCTGAGAATTGGAGGACGTCCAGTCCCACTTTTCAGAGATGGATGCTCATTCAGACATATCAAGTGCTCGCCTATTTACATTTTAAAGTCTTCTCGAAACGTGAATATCTAAAGAAAAATTAGGCACTAGTCTGATGTTTGATAAAACTGCTTTTTAAAAAGTAGTAGTAAATGCAGTATGGTATTGTTGACAGGGTGCTGGAATAGGAAAGTGACGCTTGTGGAAACTAAGTGGGATCCAAATAAAGGCGGGAGATGTTAGCTACTGTGTATGTACCAAAGTTGGTTTTTTGATTTTGACAAATACTGCATGGTAATGGCTGCTGTTAGCCAATAGAAAATGAGTTAGGAATTATGGGAAACTATATCTTCCTTTGCTATGAATCCTCAATGATTCCAAATTAAGATGTTAAGGAAAAAAAATATTACTAGACTAGCAGTGGGGAAAGAAAACTGAGAAATTACAGTGTGTTGGTGTGAGTTCATCACCTGGGCCGGGGCACTACTCTTAGTCGTAGGGCACGGCCAGGCTCTGTACTGTCCAGCTGTGACAGGGCAGCACTTTCGAGAACATGACTAAACGGTCCTTGTCTCCCCTCCCACTTCTGTCTTGCAGCATTGACAAGATATCTAAAGTCACCTCTCCTGTATTGGTTATCCATGGTACTGAGGATGAGGTCATCGATTTCTCCCATGGCTTGGCGATGTATGAGCGCTGTCCTCGTGCTGTGGAGCCCTTGTGGGTTGAGGGGGCTGGGCACAATGACATAGAGCTCTATGCACAGTACCTAGAGCGGCTAAAACAGTTCATATCTCACGAGCTTCCCAACTCCTGAAGATGACGGCCGACCTTACCTCATTACTGTGAAGCGAGGATCCTTGTTTGCACACACTTTGACTGGATTTAACAGTGATGCCCAATAACCACAGAGAAGGGCCCAGCCCTTGGGGTGTTGTCCTTAAAGAGCTAACAAAGTCTGTCTTTTGTACCTAATCACCACCTTCCATTAGGCTGAGCAGCTGGGGTCTCAGCTGCATGACCTTGCAGGAGTGGGAACAAGAGCTGACCGTGGGGACTGTTTCCCAGCATCGTAGACTAAAGTGTGACCAAGTCTGTCTCCCTCGCTGTCACCTCTGATTCCCCAGCCGGTGCAGGATCACCCTCTCACCCAGGTGCCAGTGTCTGACTGCAGCACTCTCCGCTCTGGTGCCATGGGTGAGACCCATTTGTGAAGCTATGGTAGTGTAACTGGAAACCTGTTGTGAGACATCCTCCATTAGCCGTGTTAACACACCAGTCCTTCCCACACCCGTGAACTATCGCCAACAGCTTCATCAGCTATAACCATATAAATACAACTGGAATATTCTTAAACAACAGGAAACTGGGGTTTTTTAAGTGTAAATTTATTACTAGCCAAGAGTTTTAATATTTTGACTGTCTGGTTGGTCTAATAAAGCCTGGCCGACTCTCCTTCTGTAAAGTCCTTCTCGTCGGCTTTTTTAAAGTCCTGTACATATTTGCAATGACATTGTGCACAGATTCCTAATGGGTAGTTTCCTTTAGTCAGGCTTCAACAGACTGCAGATTCCTTGTTTGTATTGTAAATGATTGAATACATTTTGTTAATATGTTTTTATTCCTATGTTTTGCTATTAAAATTTTTATAACATTTCCAAGACAAAAATTCCAAGTTTCTGCTTTGAAGAATTTAGGTAATTAAAATTTCCCTAAGCTGATTTCTTAGTTTAGGAGTTACTTGGGTTTTGACACTGGAGTCGTGCCAGGTGAACATCAGAAATGAGATGCTTAAGATTGCTACACTACTTGTATTGGTCGGGGGATTGGGTTTGGGGTTGTTTGGTCTTATTTTAGTTCTTTTCTTTCTTTCAAATTTAAAAGCCTTAAATGTACTGTAAGCCTCAGATCGTTGTACAACTGGATTGCGTTGGTTGCCAGTTTGTGTGCTGTTGCCTGAATGTGGCACGGTGGTTGGTAATGGAATAAAGGACGCATGGATCAGAACACGTGGGCTTATGTGCTTCTTTCTTCATCTCGCATGGAAGGAACTGTAAGATCGCATCAGTCATCTCAAGAGGGGATCCTTGGGGCATCGCTGTAGGTGAGACGCCTGAGATACTTGCATAGGCTGAAACACAAAGCTGCAGTAAACAGAAGGCCCCTAAGAGGGGCATGCAGTGGGCACTTCGTGTAAATGCACAAAACTGAGAGAAATCTCCTCACCACACAGCTGGCAGAGACGAAATGCCTGTTTGTCTGGGAAGGGTGAGTTGTGGGGATGCCGTGGGGTCTCTTCAGCCTTGTGAGCACCAGAGGAAGGATGCCAGCTTTCAGCTCTTAGCAGCCCTTCCCAGCCATGTTTAAGAGGATGTGGTGGCTCCCTGACATGGCACATGGCTCTAGTCCCAGCTCTTGGGGAAGGTGAAGGATATGGGTGTGCATGCTTGAGCAGGCCACGTTCTGCTCTTAAATCACTGCTGGCTAATGCGGGAGCCTTGGGCAGGGCCGTTCCCTTGAGAGTGCATTAACAAGGCTTCCAGGGTATGCGCAGAAGTCCAGAGCACCAGAAGGGGAGAAACTCCCCAGAGGCCTGTTGAGGGGAAGTTAACCTGGAGTTCTAAACACCTGACTTCTCACCCTGTTTGTTGGAAGTGCTTGCATCTTTGTTATTTTTACTTCATTTTCTTTACCTCCTGAACAATTGAGTGAGATTGCTTTCAACAGTTGTTATTAATAATAGGCGACTACCCTGTGGGCAGATAGAAACTGAGAGGCCCGTTCCTTCACTGCTGCTTCATAGTCATTCAAAGCAGCTCGTGCTTTCCCAGAGCCAAGGGTCATGATGTAGAAGCAGCATCCTTTTGAGCGTGGCTGGTGAAGTAATGGAATCCCACAGGGGTCTTGAATCCTGACTGCAGGTTCCTCCTGAGCTGTGCTCACCCCTCAATGACGAATGCCCACCAGGTTTGCTCTGGATACAGAAGCTTCTGTCAGGGAGACTTAAATTGCCTTCCTCTGTAGGAAACAAAAGAAATCAAGGATGTATGGAAAAGCCCCTTCATAGACTGGAGATTGAGTGGGTTATTTCTAATATATGAATTGGTGCTTTCCACTAACGAAAACTCAAATATTAAGGGACAGGCATAGAAATCACACAGAGGGTAAGGTACTGTGATCACGTTCTTCACTTTCGTTCTGATGGTTGTTATCCCTGAAATCAAGAAGCCACTTTTCTATTGCTGTTAAGACACAGAACGAACAAGGGAAACTTAGAAAAGCATTCATTGGGAGCTTACAGCTTGAGAAGGTGAGTCCATGAGCATCATAGTGGGGAGCAGGGCAGCAGACAGGCGTGGTACTGTAGCTGTGGCTGAGAGCCTACATCTCAGCAGCAGCTAGGAAGCAAAGAGAGGGATTTAACTGAGCCTGCTGTGGGCCTCTGAAACCTCAAATCCAGTGACACATCCTCCAAGGCTCTCTCCTAATTCTTCCCAAACAGTTCTACCAACTGGGGTCCAAGTATCCAAACACTCAGACAGCTGAGCCTGTGGGTACCGTCACCATCCAAATCACCAGCCGGTGAAAAAGATTTGGCTGGATGGGGGTTTTGTCACATTCTTTGTAAACATGGAGAATCGGGTGGTTATTGTTTCTGAAAAAGTATCCTCTCAAAACCATGCTTACAACAGTTCAGATTGTGAGAACTGTTTGAAGCTTGGAAGGGCAAATGAATTGTCAGGATAACTCCTTTGGGGTACGGCTCCCTGACTCTTGGGAGTGGAATGGGGAATGCCTTCCCTCTAGCGTTTCCCTTGGTCTAGGCTACTGGCAAATGTGTTTCCGAGGACCAAGTCTCAGAGACAACCCTGGAACAGCTTTTCTAGTCTGTAACAGGATGCAAAACCTCACAACAGAGATACCCAGTCGAGACACGGCTTCCCTAAGACAATGGACTGAAAGCATTGGAAGGACAGGTACAAGTGTAAAACTGTCTCCAAAAACATGCAAGGCTCAGGCAATTATAAAGTCTTCCATACTGTTAAGAGGAACAGCGAATTCCATCATCTGTAGACGATTAACGGTACATTCATGCAGATGCACACTATAACACGTAGACCAGGGTAGCGCTCACATGCAGATGCAGGTATGTGGAGCGAATGTTCCACAGATGTTCTGAACAGGACAGATGTTCTGTCACGGTAACACAGCATGAATGATCAAGCTGGGCTTATTCTGATTATGCAAACAAAATGCACAAACGTTAATATATCGGTAAGGCATAATTTCAGTAATTAAAAACCAAAGCCCACAGTAATGGTTTGGTTTTGTTTCAGTGCTGGGGATCCAGCACAGGGCCTTGAGCATTCTAGGCAAATGCTCTACCCCTGGCCTACATCCCAGCCCAGCAATAATGACTTGACGCTCACTTCTGACTTGAAATTCTAGTAAAATCAGTACAGAAGGATGATGCCTTTTTTTTTTTTTAGGGTCTCTCCCCGCAGCACAGGCTAGTCTTTAATCAGTTCCGCCTCCCTCCACCCTCTGGGTCTCAGCTGGGATTGCAGATGTGTCGTCATGCCTGCTAAGCTGGCTTTTTAGTTCATTAAAAAATTAACGTTGATTATATTCAAGTTCTTTGCTCTGTAGTCAAGGATTGGTGTTGCCATCCACACTACAGTATGATGCCAAGAATTCCAACCACGTGATAAGCCGGGAAGGGAGAGAGATTGCAACAAACTCAAGAGGAGTTGCACAAAGATTTAAGATTCCAAGACTGAGTTAGGGTTTCTGTTACTGTGGGAAAGCTCCTTGGACAAAAGTGACTTGGGGTGGAAGGAGTTTATTAATTTTGGGTGATACTAATTTTTGAGAACCAAGCCAGGAACCCGGGAGTGCTCCTTACCGGCTTGTTCTCCACAGCTTGCACAACCTGCTTTCTTACAGAGCCCAGGATCACCAGGGATGGCCCCGCCCACAGTGGGCTGGGCTCTCTCACATCCAGTAATCAAGCCCACAGCTTGTCTGCAGACCAATCTTACAGACGCTTTCCCGCCCAGGTCTGGTTTTGTGTCAAGCTGACAAGAACCCACCAGCATAGGAGACAAATAAAAATGGACCAAAAAAAAAAAAAAATCAGTTGCCACCAAATTTATCAATATAGTGAAAAAATATACCTGAGATTTCGTTTTGAGAAACCAAGTCATACCACATGCACAAAAACAAAAAAATCCACTAATATTTGCAGATTTTGAGGATTGTATAAAAGTCATGGAGGGGTTGAGGAGCCTGGATCTACTTACTCCTCCCCACAGCGGGTTAGAGTTCTAGTCTTCCACAATTGATGTGTCTTGTGCAGTTTTGTCTAAATGTGTAATATTATGTCCCGATCACTCAAGAGATAAGTTTTCAAAACCACACAGGATGTTCAAGAGCTCTCTATTGTGAAATGTCTGCTTGTAGCCCTAGCCTACTCACCTGATAGATTTCTGTACTTTCTTTTTTCATAGTCATAATCTTCACAAATTCTAGATACTCCTTTATTTAATTTTTTGCAAGTCTACTCACTCAGTTGCTCTTTGCCAAGCCCATGCCTCAGAGGTGTCCCCATGGGCACACTAGTCTTTGGTTAGGAAGGAGCCTTGTGAGATGTAGTTAGAACTCTGCTATGCCCCCAGGTTCTAGCAGCTCAAGAAAAATTGAGGCAAAACGTAGATTGAGGAGACCAGGTGGTGCTCATTCTCCATGTCATATGCTGTCACCTTAGAGGCGACTTCTGTTCCAGTGTAAACCTCAGGCTTTTTCTTAGACAGAAAATCATTTGACACAAAGTATGAGAACTATATAACACGGTCTTTAAAAATCTTTTATGTGCGTGGGTGTTTTGCCTGTATGCTTGTGCACTGTGTGCATGCATTACCTGCCAGAGGCCAGAAGAGGACATCAGATCCCCTGGAGCTAGACTTACAGGTGGTTTCTAAGAGCGAGACTACCATGTAGGTGCTGGGAATCAAACCCGGGTCCTCTAGAAGAGCAGCCTGTGTTCTTAACCACGGAGCCCTCTCTCCAGCCGTATACCATCTCCTTACCAAACCCCAGGGTGGTTGATGGACCAGACTCAGCACATTGCCTCTCACTCAGAGAATCCATTACGACACGCTGGCTCCGGAACTTCAGCCATGAGCAGTGTGCGCACTCTCTTGGAGCTTACATTCTGATCGAAAAGTGACAGTAAACACTGAGAAACCACCAGACTCCAAGTGTGATATGCGCTGTCAACAGAGCTCTGAGGTGAGGGAAGGCGCCACGTCTTTTGGCCCTAGAGAGGTAGAGCAGTGATTTAGATATGCCTGTGTGGAGTTTGTCACCCGGGTTAGCATTCCTGTCCCCAGCTGTGTGTCACGGGGATGCGCTTTAACCTCTCTGTGCTGCTTGTCCTTCACTTGGTAAATAAGGATGATTTGGTCCTACCTTGTTCGATTCAGGTGAGGCTTCCACGGGGCCAGAACACGCGGCTGCACTCTGAACCCCAACCAGCGACACCTGGAGCACCAGAGCGCTCATTCTCCTCTGAAACGGGTTTGCTCGCAAACCCAGAGAGGAAGATAATAGCAATGTGTCGGAAAATGGCTCTACCTGCCCCACAGGTTTGGAACTTTTACTCACACACAGTGGTGGCTTCTATGCATAAGAGAACTGCCTGTTTGTTTTTAAATTTTTGTTGTTTTTTTTGTGAGAATTTGCTTTGCAAAAATTGTTTCACCTTTAAAACCACGGAGTGGTTTTAGTTCTCTTCTAAGTGTTGGCCCCACAGGCTAATGGCTGTGCCAGGTTCCCTTTTAAAGACTGAGTGTTCTCACAGCAAAAATCCAAGGTCCTGGAGTCAGCCAGGATGCTCCTGAGAATGAGAGTTGCCCAGCCTTTACTGTTTAAATGGGAACTCTAGTCTCTACCCCACCACTTAGACACACACATGCGAGCATGCACACGAGCTCACGCATGCACACACACATGCACGCACACACACACACCACCTACCACTTATTCTGTAAACTTGCTTCCTTCATGCTCAGATGACGTCAGCTATGGCTTTGCCTTCTGACTCACCCTGAAGAGTTCAAGAGCCAGATCTCAGATTGTGAGCCGGAGTTCCCAGGAGAAAAGCTATGTCCATGTTAAATATCCTCAAGGCTGAGAACTTTGTAATTGTGAAGAGTTGGGATGTTGCAGATTCAGAGATAAAATTATTTTGGACTATTTTTAGCTCCCGTAGTAATAGTCATCCATTGCCCATCACAGTTTCTGACCAAACATCCTTATAAAAATCAGGTGAAGGCGGGCGGTGGTGGCGCACGCCTTTAATCCCAGCACTCGGGAGGCAGAGGCAGGAGGATCTCTGTGAGTTCGAGGCCAGCCTGGTCTACAACAGCTAGTTCCAGGACAGGAACCAAAACAGCTACGGAGAAACCCTGTCTCAAAAAATCCAAAAAAACAAACAAACAAACAAAAAACAGGTGAATTTGGGGGGGGGGGTCTGTATTAACGTAGGAGACCCCTGCATCACATCAAGTCATCAGACAGCATCTGGTACCTGTGGCAGAGATTTGCCCATTTGGTTATAACCCACCTCTTGGATGATCCTGCCATGGCATTTGAAAAATATCTTGATCACGGTTATTATCTCTAACTATAAAACTTCATCATACTGTTTGCACATTGGAGCATGACGTGGAAGGCAACCCCATTCCAAACTCCTGGGCCATGGTCACTTGTATTTGGCTTGAGAACAAACTACTTCATATCTCCTGCATCACATAGACCTCCTCAAGCAGAGACACCCACCTAGGGGAGTTCTTGAAAGTGCCTGGTCTGTGGATTCCCTAATTGAGATGGACCGCAGTTCCACAGAGGAAAGTGGAGGGAGAGAGGAGGGAGGGAAGGAGTTACTGTGGCGTCCTAGGGCCCATTTTTCCAACCACAGTCTGTAGGTGGAGGAGCTATCACACTTCACCTGTATCTATGTCGCCGTGGGCAGAGAGCTCAGCCTTGCCACCATGGAGGCTCAGAAGCCCTGCAAGCCTCACCTCGAATATTCAGGCACAAGCCTCCAGGAAAGAACTCTAGGCAGAGCCAGAGTGAAGTGAAGCCAGTGATTTTATCAACTAGGAGAAAGGACAGCCCTCTTTAAAAGAGTCCGGTGCTGGTGTTGAGAGGAACCCACGTAAGTGCTTCAGAAACTGCCCTGTCAGTGACCTGGGGCTTTTGCAGGTTCATTGCTCAAAGGAGGTTATATATAACAAAGGGGGAGGGAGAAAAAGAATATGTTGATTTGTTTATTCTGTCACAAGAAGGGTTTAAACAATTATTTTATTGTTGGGGAATATTATTCTCAGGTGTGTGACTTTTGTTTATGCTGCATTTGATTAACTGTGAAGCTGTGATTCTTTTTGCCTGTCTAAAACACCTGATAGTCCTAATAAAAAGCTGAACAGCCAATAGCAAGGCAGGAGCAAGGATGGGCGGGGCTGGCAGACAGGATAAATAGGAGAAACAAGGATGAGGAGGACTTGGGGGCAGCTACTCACTTCACAGCAGGCCATGGGGAAAGAAGTAAAGAAAGGCATATAGGAATAGAGAAAGATAAAAGCCCAGTGGCAAAAGGTAGTCAGATAACTTAAAAAAAAAAAAAGCCAGCAGGAAATAAGCCAAACCAACGCCAGGCATTCCTAACTAAGAATAAGCCTCTGTGTGTGATTTATTTTGGGGTGTGATTAAGTAAAACATCACACAGCAATTTTATTTGCTTATTGTATGAGGGTTGGGTATGGAGGTCAGGACAGCTTGCAGGAGCTGGTCCTCTCCTTCTACCCTGTCGGTCTCGGGGATTGAGCTCAGCTCTCCAGGCTTGGGAGCAGGGCCCCTTACCCACTGAAGCACCTTGCCAGCCCATAAGATTTTTTTTCTTTTAAATAAATAAAATTGTAGGGTGATTTTTGAGTGTCCTGGGCAGACCGACATACGAGGAAGAATGTAGCAAACCTAAGAACATGTTAACCTTTAGATACTGAAGATTTTGACAGCACATAGGTTATACAAAGAGGATAGAACATAGCTCGCTATTTAACAGTCCTGTTTGAGATTTTAGGGTGCCATGCCCCACTCCCTAAAATTGCTCTAGCCAGCCAGCTGCATGAAGCCAGATCTACATAGGTGGGCGAGGGTCCCTCTCACTTTCTCCTGTCTCCTTTTCTGTGTCCCTCTAGCCCATCAGTCTGAAACATCAGGCTGCCCCAAATCCTGCTGTACTCTTACTGCAAGGCGTTCTTAACCTACTATCATCTTGTCCATGCCAACGCTGATACTGCCCAGGAGTTGAGGCACTTAGCGGGAATTCCTAGCGAGCAGCAGCCACAGCTTCACGGGAACTTGAGAATTCAGAAGGCAGATTCTTGGACCGGCTCCAGCCCTATTGACCAGGAGAATCTGGGCTGGGCGGGGTGTGTGGCTCAGGGGTGGAGTGTGTATCTGTTTCAGCAGCCAGCCCCGTGATCTCATTTCATCCACAGTAAATCTAAGACCCACTAAACCAGATTATTTTCTAATTACAAAAGGAACTCTCCTGAGCGTTTGGTTCTCGAAAGTCTCTGGCGATTGTTCTTAGAAAGATACACTGATCTCTGACCATAGAAAAAGGAACCAGAAGAACTGGTTTCATTTATTGATATGAATTATTTACTCTCTGACAATTTTGTATGTGTAAATATACATTCTGGTGACACTTGTCACTGCATCCTCTCTTATTGCCCTCCCCCAGCCAAGCCCTCTTTGTGTCTTTTTGTTTTGTTTAGGTTTTGTGACATCTGGGTTTAACCAGCACCCCATCACTAGCAAGGGTGTGGAGCTATCCACTGAGGGTACACATAAGTCAGTAAGTCGCCGGAGGTAACACCTCTGGAGACAGTGACTGACTCCTCCTGTCCCAGAAGCCACCCAACTGCCAGTCACTCTCTGGAGAGTGCGTGCCGCTGCTCACTGGCTGGCTTCAGGGAACCTCTCTCCAGGAGCCCCTGTCCCATCCACAACTGAATATTGACAGGTTCAATAAACCCAGATGTCACAACACACCGTCCTGTGTGCCTAGGCCTTTCAGTGACCCTGCGGGCTGTAGGCTTTCCAGTGTTTACATACACCCTATTCATTTTAGGCCATTCAGGGGAAGGACATTTCCCAAGATCTGGGGTTGATCTGTAGACAGTTTTTGCAAAGCCTACTTTCTTGGGAGTGCACTCTTTTATGTGGTGGTTGTGGTTGTGTGTCTGTGTCTCTTGCTGTACATGCAAATGCACCTGTTTATGGAGACCAGAAGTTGATGTTAACTTTCTTTCTCAGTCGCTTCTTTCTCTTTTTTGAGACGGGGTCTTTTTCACTGAACCTGGAGCTCACTGACTGGCTTGACAAGCTGGATGAGTCCCAGGGTTCCTCCTGTCTCCCTCCTGACCTGCACTGGGGTGACAGGCACGCCCTGCTGTGCCAGCTTTTTATGTGGCTGCTGTGGATATGAGCTCAGTTACTTATGCTTGCCTGACAAGCACATTACCTATTTAGGCATCTCTCTAGTGCTGTGCACAATGCCTGTCTGCGCTCTGTGCGCTACCGTACAGTTCACGCTAGCTTCGAGCAAGGGGCTGGAGGTTGAAACATACAGAGACAAACAAAGACAGAGACACGGACCTCTAGTCACTGGTAAGAAGCCCCTTATTCAATAGCACCACAGAGGCTTATACACCCAGCAGTCAGGTGGGCCAACAGGTGAAAACCTTATCCTCTGATCCTCAAGGCAAGGCAACGCGGGCTCGTGAAGCAGAGCTGGTAAACAACTTTGACACAGCTTTCAGTAACTGAAATCAGAAGGAAAGTAAAGATCTCTAGCAGGGAAGAGCAGCCTGGAGGCCAGGACTCCAAATGGTCCCAACACTCTAGCCCCTCTAGAGCACACTTTCTTTGCTTTTAAAGAGGAAACGGCTTCGTGGCACCTAAAACCAACCATGATGCTGTTATCAGATGTGAAATCATGCACCAGCTCAGGGCATCTCGCATCTACTTCCTCATTCTGCGAGAATGGCATGGAGCGCCTAATTGTAGTCTGCTTACATGCTATTTTTCACATGGAGGCTTTCTCTTTGGGAGGGTTTATGAATCCTAATGGAGACATGGTGCTTACTTCTGCTTTGATTGATGTAGCATCTACTTGGGCCCTCCTTGTGCTGGCCTGTGGCCAGAGATGGGGTAAGACGGGCCACCGTTTCAAACTCGCAGCTGGAGAGGAGATGCGTGCGGCACCCATGCACACACGGGCATACCTCTGGGATTCTATAGGGAACACCTGTCTGGGACGCTGCTGAGGCAGCACAGAGAGACAGGGGAAAGCTAAGGGGATGCGAGAGAAAGTCCCTCACCCTGGAGTCTGAGATCGCTTCCCAACTGAGAGTCAAGAATTCTAGCACATAGCCAGGCAGTGGTGGTGTATGCCTTTAATCCCAGCACTTGGGAGGCAGAGGCAGGCAGATCTCTGGGAGTTCGAGGCCAGCCTGGTCTACAAGAGCTAGTTCTGGGACACTAAAAAAGCTACAGAGAAGCCCTGTCTCGAAAAACCAAAAAAAAAAAAAAAAAAAAAAAAAAAAACCCAGCACAAATGATAAATTCTACTTTAAAGAATACTTACCCAGAGACAGGATCCCTTTTCTATAGAAGTATTTTCAAACAAGAATGGTAACATTATAATGCACCATGCTTCAGTTCTACCTACGTATACAGACTTACTCTCTTCCCAGAACTAAACCAGCAGTTTCCAGGAATTTTACAAACAAGGCTATACATTTAACAGTAATAACATCGTAACTTCTTCTGTAGCCCACATGATCTAGGGATTTTTACCTTATCAGCTGTGTGATCTTCCATTGCATCTCAGAAGCACCCTATGGCGTATCCTTTAATACTCCTTTGCAATGCTTTGAGGTGCAACTTTAAAAACCACAAAAATCAGAGGTATGTAAGTCACGAAGTTCGGCTCTCTTCGGAGAAGCCCACACCCACACTTGGCGCTACCTTGTCTTCTGAGTGTTTCTCTTTCAATAATTTCCCTCTCAAATATATGTTAAAGATCTCCACCCAATAAACTCCAGCTTTGCTTCCTACTGGGTCATCTTGAAATTCTCTTCTGCTGTGAAGCCAAGAATCCCAGCTTCCCCTGAGTGGAAGTCTCTGAAAATAACATACCAAGCTGCCGCCAGGAGCAGTGTGGAACTGTGCCCTCCCCCCCCCCCCCCCCCCCCCCCCGTTTTGTGCCTCACTGTCACACCTTGAGAAGTCAGGGTAGGAAAGGTCAGACTATTTCTCTAAATGACAGTGATATTTGATGTAAGTGTTGAGACTGGCTTCATGCTTGTCTGCCCTCCCCCCAAAAAAATGGGACTAGGAGCTGGGTTATTTTTTGTGCTGTATCTAAATGTTTCTGAAAGTCATCAATCAGATATACCCTGGTTCTCAGCATGGGTTCAGAAATGCAAATGAACTATCTGATACTTAGTAAGAACTAATATATCTTATTATCCAAGATACATTCTGTTAGACTGTATCTACTTTCTATAAATAGCCTTTTGTTGATGCTAGCAGTAATGGAAAGATGTTCAATCAGGTAGTGGAGTGTCTACTGTATCAGGCACTGAAAACACAGTCATTGATTTAAAAAACAAAGACTATTTTTGAGCCCTTGACATTCCTATTACAATATAGAGAGGACAGGCAATAAAGCAAGGTAAGAGGTTGAACAAGAAAGTTGACAGTGACATTACTGTAGAGGGATAGGAAGTCCTCTCTGGGAAAGTAATTCTTGAGCAGACTCCTGGTTCGCCAGGGGAGAGCACTTCAGGCAAAAGGAACAGCATGGACAAGGAATCTTGGGTAGTTACGCTAAGGAAATAGCTGAAGGATACATTCTGAATGAACACAGCAGGCTCATGGCAGATATCAAGGGGTCCCATTGACACCGAATCTGGAGTTTTATGTGAACAGGAAGTAGTTTGCTGCGTCTCGGAGGTTCCCACTTTGCCTTTTGTCTTGGAACATGAGCTCTGGCTGTACTTCTATGCTTTCATGATTCCTGACATTCCAAGACACTGCCTATCGTCAAGGGGCCCAGCTTGTGCAGTTATCTGGCTGTGTTTTGTGCAGTCAAGTCCTAAACCAGCCTATGGGGACCAGGCAGTTTATGTGAAGGAAGAGTGATCTCAACTGGATGGGCAGGAAAATCCGGTAGCTCCTGCCAGTTTTCTATCACACTGGAAAGAGTTAAAAAACTAAACAATCATACATTACACGAAGGGCAAGCGTTAGGATGGAGAGAAAGGAGTCGAGATTGGAGCAGACATGGGTGGCCGTTTTCAGGAGGAAAGCCGAGCATAGGTAAGAGCACCTACGAAGTGAATGCCAGGCAACGGAAAAATCATGCAAAACTGTTCAAAGCCAAATCTAGAATGCTGATGTCAGCAATAAGATATTGATTATATAAAGCATATCCTTATCAGGAAATGGCATACCACCTTCAAATTTTGAAAGACATTTCAGGCATTGGAGAACACTTATAAGCTGTTAAGAGGAAAATTATTATGTATGATATAAAATTTGGCACTTAAAAGTCATTTAAAGTTTTAACTGGGTTGGGAATTCACATGGTTCAAAAAGGAATAAAAAATAGAGGAAAAAGTGAAGGAACTTCTGGGTTTCCCATTGTGTGGCTGTTAAATAAAGGAATAAACACAGAGGTATATTCCTGTAATCCCAGCTACTTGGGAGGCTAAGGGTGGAGGATTGTAAGTTCTAGACCAATCCAGGCTGCATAGTGTAGCCATAGCTAAAAAAAAATTATTTTATTAGATTTATTATGTGTAATTGTTGTGTGTGTGGGGAGGATGTGGGAAGTCCTTCTGTACATGTGTTGCTCTTGCCGGTTAATGAATAAAGCTGCTTTGGCCTATGGCAGGGCAAAATATAGCCAGGCTGGAAGAGATATATAGAGAGAGTAGGCAGAGTCAAAGAGATGCCATGTAGCTGCTGGAGGAGAAAGATGCCAGAACAGAACCTTACTGGGTAAACCACAGCCTTGTGGCAATACACAGATTAATAGAAACGGGTTAATTTAAGATATAAGAGTGAGTTAATAAGGAGCCTGAGCTAATAGCCCAAACAGTGTTGTAATTAATATAGTTTCTGTGTGATTATTTGGGTCTGGGTGGCAGGGAAACAAAAAAAGCAGTCTCCTGTTGGATGTGTGTCTTTCCCACCTTCCCATTCCCTAAGCTATCAATAATACCAAGCAAAAAATCAGGCCAGACTCAACAGATAAAGGAGCTTGCCACCAAGCCTGAGGGTCTGAGTTTAATCCCCAGGACCCACATGCTGGAAGAGAGACTCCCAAAAGATGTCCTTTGTCCTCTACATATGTGCATAGCACATACACACATGCCCACATTCCTCAAAACATAAATATATAAACATTTGGAAAAGAAAAAAATAGTTGTGCAGCCTTATGAATATACTAAATACTACTGAACACACACAGAGGAAATCGTGTTATTAGCTTCTTATGCATGATCTAGGTCATTTATCTCCAGAAATAAATGGGAATTTGCAAACGTACATTTCCTTCCCTGTGTCTGCACAGCTGGTAGTATTCATTGCTGTACATTTTAATTTTTCATTTTATCTAACGTCATTTACTAACATAATTATTATGGGGCTACATAGGTGGCTCGGTGCGAGACTATACACTGTTCTTTTAGAGGATTGCAGTTCAGGCCCCTACACCCATGTCAGGCAGCTCACAACACCCTCTGACTTGAGCTCCAGGGAATCTAACATCCTCTTCTGGACTGCAGGAATAACCTGCATTATGTACATATACACACAGACACATAACACAATTAAAAATCTAATAAAACAATTACTTTTTCTCCCTCCCTCTTTTTCTCTCTATCTGATGTAGTTTTACTGTGCAGCCTGGGCTAGCCTTGAACTTGGCGATCCTCCTCCCTTCACCAAGCTGGAGCTATAGGCGTACATCTGTGTCCCCACAACAGTTACACAATACTCTATCCTGCAGATTAACATCCTTAAACTCCAGTTATAAACGTTAAACTGTTTGTTCTGCTGCAATGGATAGAAATAATGCTGCAGGAGCTGGGGTCGTGGCTCAGTCAAGCATTTATCTGCCTTGCAAGCATGAGGCCTTGGGTTCGAATCTTCAAAATACACTTAAAGCTGGTTGCAGTAGTGTGCACGTCTGTAATCCCAGACAGTGAGAGGCAGGAGAGTCCTTAAGAGTTCATGGTCCAGGAAAGCCCGGTGTACACAGGACGGAGGAGACCCTGACTGAAACAAATGAGGGCCAGGACTGATGTCTAAGGGTGTCCTCTGACCTGTATCCCCACACTGGATGCATGCATGCACACACACACACACACACACACACACACACACACACACAGAGATATAGGCAGTAGTGTAAATCTGGTGTTGATCATTTCCACATCGTATCTGTAGGAAAAGTTCCTGAGGATGGAATTACTAAGTGAAATGCGATGTACACTTCACAAGCCTTGTCAAATTGTCCTCACATTGCACGGACACAGGCTCACATCCAGCAAGGAATGCGCGGAGCTGCTCCCCACCCTCGCTTGCCTAGGACCAGCAAAAGTACTACCACATTTTTAAGGTTTTTGCTAGTCAGATTAATTTGTATTTCTTTATTAATAGAAAAGTGGAGCATCTTTTCAAGGGTTTAGATCTCCTCTTTTAAAATTTTTTAAACATTTATTTGTGTGTGTGTGCACGTATGTGTACACATGAATGCACATACCACAGCATGCACGTGGAAGTCAGGATGACTTGGAGTTGGTTCTCTCTTTCTACCATGTTCTCATGGTAGGTACCTTTACCCGCCGACCCCTCTCTACTGCAGTCACATTGTCTTTTTAATTTTTGTTTTTGAGACAAGTTTTCTTTGTGTAACAGCCTCTGCTGTCCTGGAACTCATGCTGAGGACCAGGCTGGTCTTGAACTCAGATCTGTCTTCCTCTACCTCCTGAGTGCTGTGACTAAAGGTGTGAGCCACCACCACCCAGCTCACATTGTCCTTCTAAGAGACATGTGTGCATATGCCCATTCAGTCACCAGTCATGCTGGTACTCTGTGCTGGATGATGTAGCAGTAGCAGGTAGACGTGTGCATTCAAGACACACAGCCCAGGAGATATGTTGGGGTGAAGAAGGATTTTTTGAACTATGAATCCCATTTGTTAAATGCTTGTCTACATGTGTGTATTTCTATACCTCCCTATGTAACATACAAGAGCAAATGTTTGGCTATATACTGAAACTGTCAGAGATGGCTTTGATTGGAAGAGATCATTTTCTCCTTTGTCCTTCAATTTATTTATTGATATAATTTATTTCAAGCTTTTGTTTTGCTCTTTGCTTGTTTGAGACAAGGTCTCAGGTAGCCAAGCTGGCCTCAAACTCCCCATCTTAGTTATGTTGCTATTACTGTGACAAAGACCATGACCAAAAGCATCTTGGGAAGGAGATTTGGCTTATTTATTTGGCTTCCTGATCACAGTCCGTCATAAATGGAAGTCAGGGCAGCAACTCTAAGGCAGCAACCCAGAAGCAAGGGTTGAAACAGAATCCACGGAGGAAGTCTGCTTACTGGTTTGCTCCCCCTGGCCTGTTCAGTTTGCTCATTATACACCCCAAGACCACTTGCCCAGGGACGATACCACCACCCACACTTGGCCGGGTCCTCCCACATCAATCGATAATCAAGAAAATGCTCTACAGACTTGCCTGGAGGCCAAATGTGTCAGGCATTTTCTCAATTCAGGCTCCCTCTTTGCAGGTGAAGGTGGGTAGCCGAAAATGACCTTGAACTCCAGATTCTCTTTCCTCCACCCACTGATCCTGAATTACAGTGTGTACGCTACTGTGCTTGGCTTTTAAAAACTTTTTACGTTGTAGCTGGTCTGAGGCCAGCCTGGTCTACAGTGAGTTCCAGGACAGTCAGGGCTACACAGAGAAAGCCTGTCTTGGGGGTGGGGGTGGAGGTTAGGGCACCACCAACAAAAACAAAACCACAAAAAACATCCCACATTGTAAACTCACTGGCACATTGAACTTGAAGCTAGATAATACTTACCTGTGTGTGCGTTCCAAATTTCTTTTGCTTGTCTTTGGAAAATAGGAAACACATAGAATTATTTTTCCAATTAGGAAAAATAAATGTTGTGAGAACATACACACAAGCTTACATGTATTTAATATTTACTTCCCTCTCTGTGGTGATGGCCACCTTGAAGGAGAAATGCAGAAATCCACTTACACGCTCCCGAAAGGTTGGCATGAGTCTTCAGACTTCCAGTCTCAAGTTCCTGCTAGCTGTGAATTCTCCAGAAACACTGGCAGTTTTTTTTTTTTTCCATCTCTCTTTACTGGACTTCATTTGCCTCCAACAAAATAGGAATTTAGGAACTCGAAGTGCTAGAAACCTGACTTTAGAATGTGGACCCCAGAATATCGGTTCTTGGACGCCAGCTTCAGGCTCTGCGTCCAAGGGCGACCCCTGTTGGTGGGATTTAAATTTGCTCTTTTTCTCCTCCAAGCGTTTTTCAGGTCCTGGGGATTTTTCTGTCTGCTAGAATTTGTGAACTCTACCGGCAACTCACTCAGCCCCATCGTGCTTCTCACTTCTAATAGTTTCCTCCGTCCCTAGTCAGTCCCGGGAAGCCAGGAATAGAGGCTTGGAAAATGGAGCCACAGGTGTGACCAGCCCTTCAAACTTCACCCAGACATGCTTTTTAGTGGTCAGTAGGTGGAATGAGATGACCTTTGCATTAAGGGCCGGATATGGAATGTGGCTGGCTGACTGATGAAAAACTGCCGGATTCGAGCCGTTTGTGGAACGGGGCAGGCAGCAGGTCACAACACCCAGGATGAGGTCTAGGGGCTGCACATCTCAGGAAGGTGGTGGGAACTCCTCACAGGGTGTGGAGGCTGGGCGTGACTCCATCCCCCAGGCAAGACAACCGCTCTTCCTCTTGGGGAGATCCTGGCAAGAATAGACAGCTAACAGTCCCTTCTGTAGCTAGCCCCCATCTCTGCATTTACATGCAGATTTAGAGAGGTGTGGCTAGGAAATCCGTCCTTCACACAGTCCGTATTCACCCCAAAAGAATTACCCATCACATCCTGTCTGTCACAGAGGACCGAGTAGACGTGCTGAGTGGATGTGGCTGGATAGTCCCTGTTGTAGACACACAGAGCCTGTCTGTAGTTAGTCAGCATTTTCACCCCACCCCAGGCATTGGTCAATGATAAAGAAAACTGGATGTCAGAGGGATGAGCTGGGCACTTTGGATCTTGGAGAGAGCATGACACAGTACTTCCCAGCGTCCATCCCTTAAAACAGGAGGCCAGCCACTCCTCATCTCTTGTAGGTCTCAGTGGAAATAAGCTCTTCCCTAGCCTTGCAGTCTCAGGACTGTTCCACCGGTTGGAAACGGAGTCAGACACGTGGCTCCCGGGAGACCGATCCAAACACACTTTTCTCCACTGAGCCCGTCCTTCGGACACCCAATCCAGGTCCCAGTGTTTGTGAGCCTGGGGGGATGGGTTCCTAAGAAAGGAATGCAGTGAGCGGGACAGAGCTGGATGGGCACTTTACAAGGGGCTGGGTTCCGGTTCCAGCTAGAAAGGAAGGGCCAAGAAAGGAAGCCTGCCGCAGAGCCCAGATCTGGTGTGCTTGGATGTCAAACAGACTGAGATTCTTGATCGTTGTTTCCAGCTCTCTAGAAAGGTTTGGAGACATGCTTCCCTGGTTCCACGTAGTGCCCAAATTTTTGCCCAGAGGACCTAGACAAAGACTTCCAAAGTCTGTACCACAGACTGGCCCCAAGACCCTGATTTAGATTCCCCACTCCTGAGAACACTGGCTACAGTGAAGCCCCTCCTGCATAGTGATACTCACAGGTCACTGGCAGGCAGGCGGAAAAAAAATGTGTATTTAGAGACTCCCATTAACCAGAGGGGGGGAGCAGAGTAACAAGTTCCTGGGGAAGGGGGCACGGGATGTAGAACTGCAATCTAAGGTCCTCATCCTAGAACTAAAATGAATTGGAAAGAAAACCTCCAACGCTTTCCACTACTTGCCAGGCTTGGAGTGGGTTAAGTAGTCGAGTAACCCAGTGTTGAGTTAAGGAGATGCCATACTCTGTATGGACTGACTCCTGCGGCAGAGAATAGCTCATCAGTGGTCCCTTCTTGTTTTGACCCATGGCCTGTCCTACATGCCGGATGGCAAGCCCTTGCTATGAATTAGCACCCACACTCTTCAAACTCATTGAAATCTTCTCCCCAGGCTCATGGTCAAGTAACTAGCACGTGCAGAAAACTGGTACATGAAAGTGAGATCACTCTACCTTCCCTTCTTCTGGGATGTATGTGTGTATGCAGGTCGCAGGGCAGAAGTCAAGCTGCCTGGGGTGTGTCCTCACCGCACTCCCCACCCTAAGAGCTGCCCATCTCGGTTTTTTGGTTTTTCAGACAAGGTGTCTCTTTCACCTAGAACTTGCCTAGTAGGCTAGATTGGCTGGCCAGCAAGCCCCTGTCTCCACCTCCGCAGCACTGGGATTACAAACCAGGACCATCACCCATGGCTTTTTACATTGATTCTGGGAATTGAACTCTCGTTTTCAAGCCTGTAAGCACTCAGTGAGCCCTCTTTCAAACCAAGATCTCTGACTGCAAGAGGGTGCATCTTCCCCTCCAAAGGACCTCTAGACCCAGGCGACTCTAGATTCTGTTGCTATGTCAGCTGACAAAAAGGGGGAAGGGTTTGGAATCTAACAGCAGGAATGCAGAGTGGTGGCGACTCTGTGGAAGTCTCAGGCCTTTCTTTTTTCTCTTGCCTGACGGTCCCTTGGGGAGGCCACTGGGTGCAAGGCGCGCTTTCACTGCTACAGACCTCCGAGATCGGCCTCGCTCGTCCTGGGCTCCAGCGCCCTCACCTGGTGGCCGTGGCACGTCCCGGCGGCGGCTCTCGGTTTTGGGTCTGCGGCTCCCCCAGCGGCCGCCAGAGCCCGCCCGGGTCCGGCCCCGCAGGCCGCCCACCTCGGTGAGTGGGAGGACCGCTGCCCCGAGACGGGGTTGGGAAGGGGGGGAGGGATGAGTGCGGGCGCCGGGGGCTCGGGGTGGGGAGGAGCCAGCCCCGGAAGGCGGCTATAAAAAGCGGCGGCTCGGGCTGGCAGCTCCGAGCTAGCTAGTAAGCCAGTGAGCGCGCGGAGCCGAGCTAAGAGCGCCCGCCGCGCAGAGTGGCAGTGGTCTGGTGCCGGGAGCGCACTGTACCGAGGGAGGCCCGGATCTGCACTTCACTTCCCGCGAGCTCTCGTCCCGTTTGCTCACGCTCTGGGGCTCGACGCGTGGGATCAGATACCAGACTCCGGGATGCTGCACTCCAGGTCCCCGAGGCGTGGCACTGTCTCGGTCATCAGCCGTAGGTAAGAGAACCGCGGAGGTAAGAGGACCGGTACTGGGGCGCGAGGGCGCATGGATTTAGCCTTGCAAGAGAGAGGACAGTCGGGTTCCCGCGCCTCCCCTCGGTTTAGGGAAAACGTTGCCCTCCGTCGGCCTGTTTGTCCAGCCTGTTCTCTACTGTCTGCCTCTGCTTGTCTGTTTTCCTTGCCTGCTCGTGTGTCTGTCTGCCTGCTCGTCTGTCTGTTCATGTGTATGTTGGTGGGCATACGCCCGCGTCACCGTCCTCCGTGGACGTTTCTGAGATCTTTACAAGTGGCAGGTGTTGGGGACACCAACGTCCAGGAACGCATTCGACGGGAGGCTTTGCTTAGGTTGTCCTCCTGTGAATGGCACTAGATGCTCACACAAACGACTCTCTCACTGAAAAGCGATGATCCCGAAGCAGGTCTCGGAAGGAGCCCAGTCAGTGAACAAGCTTACCCTGTGGCTAGTGGTCGCGAGCCTCACAAGTCTGCACCTTGTCGCTTCCGCTTTGGCAAGGTCTCCTGGGTTCCCTCTGCCGTCCCAGCGATGCGCTGGCACGGGGCGAGCGGAGATGATCCGATGTTAGACGACTTCGGTGGTCCCTGCTGATATTTAAGCAAACACTAAGACTGGAAGCGCTGTAGGAATGTTTGTTGGCCCCTGGCAACGGGCGTCACCGGCAAGAAGTGTCGCACAAGATAGACAGAAAAACCAAGGTCTCAGCAGGACGCAAGCCGGAGTCGTGCACGGTTCTCCAGTTCGCCGCTCTGGGAACGAGGTCCGAGGAGATTTCGGAATGGACCCGGGAGAATGCGTATGTTCTTGACGAGAAGGGCGGCGCACCCGTGTTCCCCAAGAGTTGGATATTCCACCCGCGCCGGGTCTGAGGTTCTCAGTCCTACTCCGAGCAGCCAACTCTGCCCACAGGTAAGAACTCCCTTTTAAAGCCAAGCTTTGATGTGAGAGCCACGGCCTGGCTGAAGCCCTGTCCAGGAGACAGTGAGCCAGGGAGTCGTCTCCAAGTCAGCGGTCTGGAGAGAGGGACCCCAGGCGCGCCCGCGGGCGGGGAACAGGCGACTCTGCGTGCCCAGGCGCGGCGCCACCATGGACAGCTCCCAGCTACTTCCGCCACTCGGGCCTGTGGCCGTGAGTCTGGAGCAGTCAGGCGCCTCCTTCACCGACTCAGGTGTTGAGACAATGGGAAGGTAGAGAGATACTAAAAGACCTGTGGACCTAGGTGTTCTTTTTGGAGGCACTAACCGCTCAGGAGGGAGCCTACCCTGCCGGGGACTGGGCTTTTCTTCCAGCTTGCTTCTGAGTCTGTGTAACCTCTTAATGTCACTTTAGTCTTATGTGGCACCATGGTGATCCCTCAGAGGCGTGACAGGTGCGCAGCCTTTGTTATACGATCCAGGCGGTGAGATAAAAGTACCTGCAATTAGGTTTAGAACTAAACTGCTTTCAGTGTAGGGCATACGGCCATTTTTTTATTAAACAATTTAATGACTATGGTAATGAATCAGTACTTTAGTTTCACAGTCTATGACAGAATGGAGAAGAAACCACATAAGACAAAATTTCAGGGAAGTGTCTAAGACGGTGTGCAAAACGAGCTGTCCTCTTTTTGATCTTAACAGTGTCCCCTAAAGGACTCTGTAGGCAGCTTCCGAGGGCTCGACTTAGCCCAGGAGATGTTGGTTCAGACTGATTACTTGGGAACTGGGTGAGGGTTTGTTTCCTTCTTCTAGTGAGAAATGATACTGAATGGGCTTTTCTTGTCAGGACCACCTACACCAGTGGCTCTCCACCTTCCTAATGCTGTGACCCTTTGATACAGTTCCTCATGTTGTGGTGACCCCCCCCCCCCGCCCGTAAAACTATAGTTTCATTGCTACTTCATAACTGTAATTTTTCTACTGTTATGAATGTATTGCAAATATCTGTCTTTTCTGATGGGGGATGAGAACCACTGACCCATACCAAAACACAGAAGTGTGCGTGTTCCTTCATTTTAAAAATTACAAATTACAAATCAGAAGGTCATTTCTGCTTGTGATGGAAGCATGTGTATAATAAATAATAAAAACAAGAGGGGGGGAAGGAGGAGAGAGCAAAATCTGTGACTTGGGGAAATTCAACTAAGTGTCATGAGTCAGTGAGGGCAAGGTGAATCTACTGGTGACTAGGGAAATTACTGGTCTAGAGCAAAGTATTTAAGTTCGGTGCTGAGCAGAGAGCACGCGTAAAGTGGTCCCGGTTTACATGTGCATTTCAAAATGCTCTGCTTTTGTCTGAGCTGTGTTTAGCCACCTAGTGGCCTCTTTCTTAACTCCGCAACTGGTTGGGAGTGACTCCATTGCCATTTTATTGTCATATTTGACTCCTCATTGACGGAACGGAAAGATACGTTGGAGGATTTTTATTGTTTCTCCACCTGTCCCACTTGGAGGAAATAGTTTTTTTTTTTTAAAAAAAAAAAGAAAGTAATTTTCACCTCATCATTCCAGCCCTTTGACTTAGCCGATCATATCTTCTCACACGATCTGCTACAGGGCCTCTCACTCTTTTGCTGAGGCCTGGCACCATTGGGGTAAGAGAGGGTCTCTGAGGTCTTGTTTCTAGATAAAGTTCTGGTTGGCTGCAGAGGAAAGACATTGACCTTATCAGATCTAGAGTGGTCGCACCATACACTCTCTTACATGCTTGAGTTTTGCTCAGACATGACAACCTGGCCAAGATACTTTGCTCACAGTATTTTGGTCCTCACTGGATTTGGAGGTCTCCCTAAGTTTCTCATTTTGGGGTTCTATCTGGTAGAAACCACTAGCACCATGACACGCCAGAGATTTGGGCAGTGGAGCTACAAGCACACAGTATTGTAGTTAGGTCTCTCCCCCAACCCCCTGTGTGCATGCACCTGTACCTATTTCTGCCAGTTTCCCATTCTGGTGTGCTCAGATTTTCCTTCGTCCCCTCTCTCAGTAGATCAGAAGGACGCTTTGTTTCCTCCACTTGAAAGGAAAATGGAGCTCATGAGCAGCCTACTGATGCTGGGAGTCTCTCTCTGACTTTCATCCACTGATGATGCGGCTACAAAAGAAGGTTCTGGGTCCCCACCTCGCCCTGAAGTTTGGGCTGTCTTCTGGTCACCACGGAGTCCCGTCTCCAGTGTCCCTGTAGCTTCCAGGTAAGAAAATGACTGAACCATAGGACGCTCCAGGCAAGCAAGGCCAACGAGGGGGGAGGAAGTGGCCTGGGTGGAAGGAAGGAGCTCATGGTTGGTTCCATAGCATTCTGTCTGCGGCGGCTGTGTCTGAGTCTTTGGGACAGACGGATCAGATGGCAACGGTGACATTTTGTGAGAAAGTAAGGGCAACTCTAGTTACTCTCGTTGGCTCCCTTGAAGCCTGCGGCATGAGTGACCCCTTTTAGTCCCGTGCAGTGCTGGCAGACCAGCAGCATCACGTGGATCAAGTGCACGTTGCATTTTATCTATAGCTCAAAGGCACGTGTTTGCATGGAGGTGGGCTGGCCGAAGGGAACAAAGTCGTGTTTGTGAGCTTCATCCCCAAGACTCCCTAACTGTGACTGTCTGGATGACATGTATCTTTGCATGTAGTGGCAAACACACAGATGTTTGATCTTATCAGAGAGTTGGCAGCTGTCTTTTCTGATTTTCATCACTATGAAGGCAGCTCCAGTTTCCTCGGAACGGGATCTTGCCCGCTTGACTCTGGTGGAGTTGGCAGCAGTTGGGCCAAGGGTACGGGGGAAGTTCTCAGGGGCATGTGTTTCTTTCTGTTGTCCTGTCAGTTACTCGGCCTGATCGTCACCTCCTCCCAAGCCTTACACGTAGGAACTGTGCAGATTCGGATAGGATGGTGGCTGTTGTGGTGACTTTTATCAGTCTCCTCCACACCTTGCTGTCTAATCACTCCCTTGGGGCCACCCTGGCCTCTCTGGCAGGTTCTGCAGGTTTCCCTTTATCTTCCGTCTGCCCTGGTGCCAGGCTTTGTTTTAGCCTAGGTCTCTGGCACGGAGGCTGCTTGCTGAGAAATGTCATCAAATATACATTACACTGCTCCTCAGGTCCCTTGGTGCCAGGAAACACACTTTCCCACCCAGAGGAGCTCCTTCCTGCTGCTGTTTTTTTTCCAGGGCCTGTCCCTGGACTCTGCTTGGCTCTTCTAAGTTCTGCTTGGCTCCAGGAAGCTAATATGGCCTTTTCTTCCCAGCCCTGCAAGGGAGGGGTCCTTGGAAACCTAGGCAGGCTTTCCCTGCAAAAGCACACGCTCTGAGCAAGTATCTCTCTCTCCACCCTAGACTCTCTCTCTAGGCTCCTTGCCTAGGGAACTCACTAGGCATTTTGCTTTGAATCTTCTGCAAGGGCAGTGAGACCACAAGGATTACCCGCAACCTTATAGTGCTCGAAATAAACTGCTTTGGAAAGAGCTGTGCATTTTCCCTCCATCTGCTGAGGAAGTTAGCTGTCAGGTATTTTCTATTACAGGGAAGCCATGAGCAGAGACTGGTGGCTTTGCCATGCAGGGTGCGATGGCAGACTGCTATCTATCCCCTTTCTAGGGACAGGAAGTCTGAAGGCTTCTTCAGTGGCCTGCTACAAGCTGTCCAGCCTTGAGCCGAGTGCTTCGTTCTCTTGGCCCGAGTCTCTGCAGCTGTAGAGTATGGTGCTGAAGATATTATAGTGAACGTGAAGGTAGAACTCAGACTTCCCTTGATGTGGTTGTACTTCTCAGGAAAGATAATGGGGACTGGAGCATCCTTGGAGACTGGATGGAAGGTGATTGCTTGCCATTCTGCTCCCAGCCTGGGCAGGCTCTCAGATCTTGGGCAGGGTCCTTGGCTCTTCCAGCCTCCTGCTTTCTTACCTTCTCACATTAGGGGAGCTTCCTGAGCTCGAGCATGCACATAAGGTACGGCGAGGCTTGAGAGAGCACAACTCTGCCTTGGCAAATGCGGAGTGGACTTGGGAGGAGGTCTGCATTTCTAACAAGCTCAGGGAGGGGGTTCTGAAATTCCCCTTGACTTTCTGTAACTCCGACTAACTCATTTTGGTGGTGTTGAAGTCAATTCTTGATGTCCAAGTAGATGGAGCCAAGCTGGCCCATGACCTTCTAATGACCTTATAAAGACCCTTCAAATTCCCAGAGATAATTATGGTCATTCCTGAGCTGTCTTATCAGCAGACTAAATATCTTGAACCCCTTTTCCCTGTCATAATAAATTTCCCCCCAAACTCTCTGGACCCAGCTACTTTTAAGTGCGAGATTATTGTGTAAATGGCAATTTATCTTTGCCTGGCAGGAGCATTTGAATGCAATTTTGGTGGCATTAAGAGATCATTTGAGGAATTTCATCTAACCCTGGTCCCAGACAGTGAGAATGCATGTTTACATTTAAATAACTTTCCTGGACTCTAAAAGATTACATTGTTATAAAGTAAAAAAATGAAGTTTTAAAGTCCAATTGTCTTCCTCAGTCCCCCATCCTTGTAGCATTCCTGCAAGGGTGGGGTGGCCACGACAGATGCATTCCGGGTGCCAGAGATGCAGGTGTGTTCCTGTTGCCCGTCACACTTGGAAGCTGAAAGTAGAGAAGTCTGTGACCATCTCTGTGGTGGGCCTTGAATTAGTTTCTGGGGAGGTAGATTTGAAGACGGGGTCCAAGATCTCTATAAGAGTTCATCACAGTCTAGAGGGGAGGACAGACCTCCGAGTCAGGAGGGGGGGATCAGGATAGATGACTCACAATGTGGAGGTGAGGACTAACTGGGGGATCAGAGGAGCCATTGGCTCAGCTGGAGCTGGAGCCAGGAAGCTTTGTGGAAGTCCAGAAGGGTTAATGGACATTTTTAACTTAGGTGATAATGGGATTCTGAGAGGGGGGAGCTTTAAAACACTCCCCCACAGAGAGAATGGCGCAGAGAAAGATCCAGAAGGCCAACATCGCTAAATGGCTCCCTTCATGCTAATCTCTGGTGTATATGTGACTCGGGACACAGGCTCCCTGATGTGCCCAGACTTTGGGCTACACCATTGGAGAAGCCTGCCAAACAGTGGTAGGTAGGTCTTGGGGTCTTTTGTCTGCTGCACTATGGGTTTTAAAGAGGACTTTAACTATAAAATTTATTCCTCTCAAATCTGACTAAATCCCATTCACAAACCAGATTTTAAAAAGTCTCTATGGCTAGGAGGGGAGCAGTATTTGTGCTGAGGCCCACAAGAGCTTCCAAAGATCCTTCTGGGTTCCCAGGCACACAGCTGAAAAGCCTTTGTCCGGCCTCTTCTTGTTTTGCTCCAGGCAGCCATATTAGTGGAGTTATCTTAAGTTTCAGTACAGTCTATCTTGCTGCGTCTTTCAAATATTTCAATGTCTTGCTGTTTTTTTTAATGGTGTGTGTATGTGCGTGTCATCAGTTTCCAAAGGAATAAGACCAGAGTTCTTTTGCACGTTTTAACCTAAAGAATACAGAGGGTTGCTATTGGCAAAGGCTCTCCGACAGAAAACTCCAGTTGAGCGCACCATGGGAGGAAGCAATACAGCTGTGAACTATCTGCAAAAATAGGCTGTTTATTTTCAAACCTGTCAATCAGCCTTAAACCTCTTAGACTTTCATCTGTTATAAAAGCCGCTAGTGGGGATTTGAAAAAAGAATTCGTTTATTTCCAGGATGTAAAATGTGAACACATTCTACTGAGCACCTTGGCTCTCTTTTCCTTAATGCAAGATAGCCCAGTTTGAATGCAAAGTGTTTTTGAAGGAGGAGGTCCTAGAAGGGGAGGAGGGGATAAGGCTGATAGGTTGGCATGGGAGAGTTTGGCTAGCAAGGTAGTTCAAATGTGGTTCTTGTGAGCCCCCTACAAAACTCTCTCCTAAGGAGGAAACTGATACCCTGCGTGGGACACCATTTCAATAGAACCTGCCCATCACTGATGAGTGGTCCCAGTCATTTTAAAGGGGATCTGGAAAGTCACTTCTGGGGCTGGTCCCAGCTCTTCCAGCATAACCATACATTATTTAAGATGATGAAAGCAAGGCTTCCTTAGCCCAGAGAACTTAGAAATCACCCAGCCTTCAGAAGAACCTACTGGGAATATGAGAAGCCCTGGCAGAGGCACGCAGCATACTGGTACACGGGATCTCCAGGGACAGGCATCTGTGGTTGCCTGGAGTTCCTTCTGTCTATTGGGCAGTTTAGGGAAGGCTGGAGAAAAAGGGTGATCAATGACTCTCCTCTCTGGGGGAGCATCTGGCCTTCACCCCACATTGCCACAGCAGCCAGAACCCTGTATGCAGACGGGCTCCCAAAGCATGGAGTTTTTGCCTTTCCTGCCTTCCTAGGCTTTTCCTTGGGCTATGCTCAGAGTAGTTCCTGCATTGCCCTGGTGTCTCGACAGAGGTGACCACAGACACTGGTTCTCTCAGCCACATGGAACTGTCTGGGAGACTGGCGGGTGGCAAGTTTGAGTCATCCTTGACGCGGGTGTAGAGGCCACTGCTTGGTTATAAGTAGACTCCATCTCTTCCCTCCACGTTCCTGAGGGGCCATGCTACCTGCAGGTGGGATCTGAGGACACACCTGTGTGGTGCTTCTGTTCAGTATTTTAGTTCAAGGCATGACTTGCTTGCCTTCTTTATCAAAGAATGTGTGTCTGCATATGTGCATGTATTTGTATGTGTACACCTGTAGAGGCCAGAGGTCAATATATCAATTGTTTTCTATCTACCTGTTTGGAGAAAACACCTCTCGCTGAACCTGGCGATTCAACTGTCAGTTGGTCAGTGAACTTTAGAGATCCTCTTGTCCCTGCCACCCCAGAGCTGGGATTATAAACACATGCCACTGTCCCTGGAGATCAAATCCAGCTCCCCATGCTTATGGAGCAATTGCTTTACCAGGTGAGCCATCTCCCTGCCCTTTTGCCTGCCTCCTGCAGACGACACCTGTCACACTGTCTGGTGGGACACTTGTTCCTGCCCTCTCTGTGTGGTGGGACACAGCTGTTCTTCCTCTAACGAACAGTAGAGATGATCAGCCCCCGCAGGAGTGCCGAGAGAGCAAGCTTGAGCTGGGGGAAAAATGTTTTTAAACAAGCCAGTGGTTTGTGACTAGTGCATTTCGAAGCTGCCTTGCAGGCACTGAGTAATTTGCGCGTGTGCTCATTTTCCAGAGGATTGGGTTCAAAAAAACCTCAGACACCACCGCTAAGTACTTTTCCTTTCCTTCCCTTGAAGAATCATGTTGGTTTCGGAGGAATTTAATCCATACGTTTCAGATCCATTTTCATGTTACTCAGCAAAATGTTGCATTTCTCCATCGTTGCTCAACCCCGCGTGAGGTCACACATTCCTCTTCGCCCTGACTCATGCTCGCTCTTCACAGCTGAGTGACTCCACAGCCACTCATGGCACACTGGGAAGCGTATGAACCGGAGGCAAAGGGGGAAAATGAGCCGTTATACCGAGTCTATTTTCCTTTTTCTCTTTTTAAACTGATTCTGTTTTCACTTAGTATTTTGTTCCTGGGCTCTATCCTGGGTGTTTTGGCTATAATTTTAAATGTTGGATTGCAGTATCATTTATATATTAAGGACTGAGCTTTCTGTCCCTCCTCACGTTTTGTTTGTCTGGGATTTTGTTTGGGAGATGTTCTCTATATTTTATACCTAGCGTGAGTATTTTATTTGCCTCTCCCTCGGTCATGGTGGCTCAAGCAAGCCTCTGGGATGCTAAGGGCACTTGTGACTCTTTGGGGATGTGAGACTCTTTGGAACTGGGGCACGAGAGGCACTTGACTCAGGAACTGAAGTTACCCGTTTCCTCTTCCCTTGCTTACCTATGTTTCTGGTTGAGGAGAAACAAGTGGCCTACGGGAGGCCCTTTGGCAGATTTCATGGTACCGCAATGCCGCTGTGCCTGTGACTTCTTCCCCTACCCCTTCTCTAGGACTGCATGCATCCCAGGCTGGCCGAGAGCTTACTCTATGTAGCTGAGGATAACCTTGAATTGTTGATTCTCCTGCTTCTACCTGCTAAGTACTGGGGATGTAGTGTATGCCATCAGGCCCAGTGTACATGGTACTGGGGATGGACTCCAAGGTCCTGGGCATGCTGGGTAAACTTTCCACTGATTGAGCTACATCCTCAGCCCATATCCCAGGACTCTGAAAAGGCCCTGATACCAAACAAGAGATTTTTTTGTTCTTTGTTCTGTTCCAGGTAGTGAGAGAAAAAGCAGTTGTAGGGTTTGGGCTACAGGATTTCCAGATAGTTGGTTTTCTTCTTACTTGGCTTGGCGAAAGCACAAAGGCCTGGCCATATCGTTGGTATGTAAAAGCATCATCACTCCCAACAGCTCGATGATGCTGCTGACCACGTAATTGCGGGTTGGATATGTGCTGAGGCTTCTCAGGTGGCCAAGGAAGAGTTTACATCTGATTCAGATTTTAAAATCATAGGGCAGGGTTGGTACAAATGGCTGCGTATCAACATCTGGAATTTTCTGAGAATGTCCGTGGAACGAAGCATTTTTTTTTCTTTAAACATACCCATCTACTGTTGCTTTAAATAAGATGCTATTTCTGGCATAAAAACAGAGGTGATGCTTCTTTCAAATCTTGCTCCACAAGCATAAACCCGAGCCTATGCTTTGGGGAGGTTGCCTGAGGACACTGGGATCTGGGGACCGAAAGGGGAGGCATAATTTGAACAGTGTCTGTGCTCCTTTCACAGTTGACTGGCGATCATTCTGGAGAATGTGGTTCCTTTTAGCTGGAGATGACTTCTCTGTCATCACCGAGAGTGCAATCAATGGCCCTTGCCTCATTCAGAAACAGAATCCCCACCTGGCACAGAGTAGAGACCCGTGTACAATTTTTGCCAGTGACTAGCATGGAGTAGGAACATACATAGTTCTTGTTAGGTCTCACAGGCTGTCCAAATAGCTAGAAATGAGCTCAAATCTGGACTCCAGGAGGATTTCTGGTGGCTAGAGAAAAGCCAGCATTCCTCAGGAACTTCTTAAGCCAGGTAGTTTCCCAGATGCCAAAAGGAGTCTTTTTCCCTGACCTCTTGCAGAAGGGGCATTATTGCTCCATGGTTATATATCTGTGATTGGTATATCAAAGTCCCCTATGCCAGCCTCCTGGCCCTTCCCTCCCCAACTCACCCTTCTTCTTACAACCTACTACTTCTTTTATTCTCCCCCCCCCCCCCCCGTTTCCCCAGCCCTGATCATGTCCACTCTGCCGGCCATGCTCATTTCATTTCTTTGTCTCTCTAATATTTACAATAAAAACCCTAACCATACCATGGAGCAGTCATGTCATGTAGGCAGGGTTTTTTTTTTTCCTGCATCCCCCTCCCCCACTCTTTTTCCTTTGAAACAGTGTCTCGCTAAGTTACCAGCCTGGTCTTCAACTAACCGCATAACCCTAGCAAACCTTCAACTTTCCATCCTCCTGCCTCCGCTTCCCGAGTAGCTGGGATTTCAGGTCTGGGCCATCAGGGTTGGCGATGCTCATTCTTCTATATTTTGCCCAGGGAGTGGGGGCAAAGGTAGTGACTACTGGTTACCTTCTGAGATGTCTGTGCTCCTGTGGCCCTGGGGTGATTCCCACCATTTAAATTACTATCTGGGGTTTATTGAGCATTTGCAAAGTTTAGGTCCACGTGAAACACTTTGTACACACCACCTCAATTTATCTACACAACAACCGTGACAGACCTTTGCCCCATTTTGCACTTGAAGGGGGGCCCAGTAAGATGGCATGATTTAGTCAAGATCACCCAGTTTGAAGGGGGGGGGGTAGAGCTGAAACCTGGGATCCAGGCCGCATGACCTATAAAAGGCCATGCTGTGGCTTGATTCTTGCGTTTTGGTGGAACGTGTTTAGGGGGAATGTTATCCTTGTCGATAGGGCAAGTTGAAAGGAATTCCATCCCCAAGGCAGTCACTATTAAAGTGTGGATCTTTTCTGACCCCCGGAGATTAAGGATAGCATCATTGTCTCCCCACAATGGAGCCGCTCACAGCTTAGCTGGAGAGATAGACAGACAGCCATCTTTCAATCTGGGCTGTAACAGGGTGTGAACAAAGCAATATGGAGTGTCGCTGCGGAGAGCACAAACAGCTCTGCAGGAAAGACTTCTCGGAGGCTGCAGGCATCCTGAAGGATGCAATCAACTTCTAGGGCAGAGTGAAGTGTGCTGGCCAGAGAAGGGTTAGCAAGAGCCTTGGCCAAGGGCCCAGGAGCTTGGAAGTGAATATTTGGAGGTCTGTGAGTCTCTTGGGACTGGAGATGAGACCCCGAGGGAGGAGCAGGTGAAGACCACCCCTAAAATCTGAGTCTGTAAGCCTAAGCCTTTAACCCCAGTGGCTCTGAATGGAGAAGCCAGTGGCCAGAAGGCAGCCATTAGCTCCCAGGGCAGGTGGCTTAGGCAAAGATGGTGGTAGTCCTGGCAGCCAGTGCGTGCATTCCAGAATCCCCATGGAGAGGCTAACTTTTCCAGTGCTGAGCAGACTCACAGACCTGAGGGAAAGTGACGTTGTCAGGCTTACTCATGGCCACCAGAGCCATGGGAAGAGGTTCATAGGGGTCTCTGCATGGGAAGCATCTGGGAGTCTTAGTGCTGACTCCCTGGGATGTGGGATCGATTGCCATGCAGAAGAGTCTCAAGGCTTTGAGGTAACAACATTTATCTCAACTGCCTGACAATAACCCCCTGTAATGTTTGAGCAATCCTGGCTTTCTGTGTCAGGAATCGGGATGGGGCAGCATATTTATCCTGTAGCCTCTGATGATGTTTAAAGCTTTTCCCGATTCTCCAAAACTTCTTGGGATGCTCGGTTTCTACAGGATGTCTTTTCAACCAAAATGTATCCTTTGCTTACTTGACTTAAGCTGACTAATTTAGCAGGATGATGGAGTTGGTTCATAATATCCCAGAGGCTACTGGGAGACGACTGTCCAAAGCCTCACGGTTCCATGGAAGTCCTGTGGGAGCCTTAGACAAGGTTAGAGTATTCTAGCCATCCTGTGAACGTGAAAAGGGTGGGCAAAATTCATTTTTGTGGGACTGGGGAGACGGTTCAGCCAGTAAAGTACTTGATAAGTATGAGGACCTGAGCTCAGAGTTCCTGCATCCATGTAAATGCTGGGTGAGTGTGGCGGCCCACCTGTAATCCCAGCCATCACTTAGCAGAAATAAGGGATCCCCAGAGCAAACTGAATAGCTAGACTGAGTTGGAAAACTCTGGCTTCAAACAAGAGAACTTTTCTCAACATTTGTAAGCTAGAGAGTGGTTGACCGATACCCATCATCAACTTCTGGCTTCCATGTGTGTGTGCGTATGTATATATACACACACACACACACAATCACACACATATATAAACACATAATACACATGTATATAAAAAGCTCATTCATTTTCACAATATACTTTCTCATAGTCTAATGCCTACAAAATATTGCAACTTCAACAACCATTCATAGAGAGTAGTCAGTCTAAAAATACCGAGATAGTGTGCGTCTTTTTATAACAAGTCTTCAAAAGTAGTGTGTGTTTCACTTCGGGCACATCTCAGGCACCCTACCTGGTCTTCCATCTCTGCCATCTTCCAGCTGTGTGTAAACAGTGTGGTCCAGAGGGGGGGCAGCAGGGAGAAGCAGTGAACAGCACACATGCAGACGCTTCTAACTGTGGTCGGGAACCTGAATCAAGGGTGACAATAGTCAGGGACTCTGGCTGCAGGTGTGTGGCTGGTTGAGACTGAAGTACGAGTAGGGGAAAGATTCTTGTCATTTTTTATTTTAAGAGGATCCCTCCGGTAACTCTCAGAAGATTCATATGAGTGGGGTTGGCGTTGATAGGCCATGGTTAGCAAGGAAAGAGGCACAGGAGGCTAGGAGGCTGGGGTCAGGGCAGGGCTAATAGAGCCTGGGAGTGGGAAAAAGAGAGTGTGGACGGATCTGAGTGGAGTTCAGGGGATACAACGAACATCACAGGCAGTGGATCGGACACAGGCCGGTGGAGAAGGAGGAGGTCCTGGAAACTCCAGTGTGGAAGTGCATTGGGAAGACTAGAGAGGGTTTGGGTTAGACACGTGTATGCTAGGTCACTGGTTAATCAAGCAAAGAACCCTGAAAATTCAACAGCATTATCCATTGCTCGAAAACAAAAACACTTTCTTTAAAATACTGTGGCATTTTAGGTAGCTTCTCAGTAAAAATGTTATAAAATTACTTTTGATCTATTTTGCAATTTGTTGTTATTATTATTCACAAAACTAAGCAAGTGAGCAGAGATTTGGGTTATTTTCTTTGTTGGTCACTCTCAGAATGGTCGAGTGAACTGTGGTGAGATCCAGGGCCACTAGTGTCTGCCCTCCGTGCTCCCATTTTTATCCCAGAGTGCTCCAATGGAGACGGTCAGGAAAGGAATGAGCAGACTACGGAATCCTGGGTGAAAAACTCTTATCACAGGACTCTTGGTGGGTGCTTTGTGTCCCAATCTAGGGGTGTGATAAGCCACCTGCGCATCTATCGGTCTGACCTGTTTACTGAAGGATCTAGATGGGGTTAAGCGCTCTGAGCCCCTGTCAGCGAGCTTGATAAAGCCATGAGCTACCGCATTTGCTTAGGCCCTTTCCTTCTAAAGGCATTTATTAATCAGCTGCGCACCAGAGAGGGAGGGCACAAACCAGATGACCACCTCTTCTAACCCTGAGATAGCGGTGGAAGCAGGTGGGGTGCGATCACATGAGAATAATATATGGTCAGAAAAGACACAGGGAGGAAAAGAGCTGAAAGGGCGCCTTCATTCTTGAGGAAGCTGAAGCTTATTTGAACATTAGCAGTGAGAATTTATCTGTTGATCAGGGATGGGCATTCTGGGCAAAGAGATTAGAGAGCCTGGTGTAGTGAAGGAGCCACGAGCTCTTAGGGGTTCGAGATTTTTCAGGACTGCAAGAGAACGTGACCTCACTAACGCGGGTGCAATGTCAAAATGTTTCCAGCTTTTAAAGCCACTGTGTAGAAAGAAAATGCCCAGGTGTGTGTGGTCATTCATTCATTCCCTCGGAAAGTCATTCATTCATCTCCTTGTTTATCCATCCATTGATCGTACTAATATTTAGGGGTATCTTCTGGTACTATACTGAATCAATCTGATTTAAAAGTTTCTGGAGAAAGAAGCGATGACTGAGGACTAGGGAAGATATGTGATTAAATGTTTTAAAAGAACATACATGTTGCCTATGCGTGCACATTTAACAGGCTCGTACAATATAAATAATACCACCACATAGCTAGATGTAAGTCCTAGTTCGGTTTCTATTGCTATGGTAAAACACCGTGACCATAAGCAACTTGGGGAGGAGAGGATTTATTTCATCTTACAACTCTTGGTCACAGCCTCTCAATGAGGGAAGTCCTGGCAGGAACTTGAGGCAGGAAGAACTCGAGGCAGAGACTCTGCAGAGGTCATGCATTAATGTTACTTACTGGCTTGCTCCTCTTGGTTTTCTCAGCCTAGTTTCTTTTGCAACCCAGGGCCACCTGCCAAAGGGTGGCACCGTTCCCTGTTGTCTGGGTTCTCCCCCATTAATCTTTAGTCAAGAAAATGTCCTATGGTCTTGTGTATAGGGAATCTGGTGGAGGTATTTTTTCAATTAAACTTCAGGTTTATGTCAAGTTCACAAACCAACCAGCACAATTTATCAATCAGAAATTAGGGGGGCAGGGTGGTGGTGGTGGGAATCTAGCTCTACCACCTGAGAGCCATGGTCGGAGTTTTGATGAATAATTTTCTGGGGTTATTAGGAGATTTTTATAATGCACTTAATGCAACTTTAACTTGCACGTACATAGTTTTAAGTTTTTTGTCTCAACTTTAAAAATCATCAATTTAATTGCTCTTTTAAGAACATCTAATTCCTTGCTAAATCCTTTATTATTAAAACATTTAGGGGGGGCTTTGTTGCATTCCTTTTGGTTTTGATATAGTCACCTAGGAAAGATTCCTACAGATGGAACGGGGTCAAAGTGTTTGGCTGTTTGTGATTCTTTTTTTAAGGCACCTCCAAATATTTATTCAAATTTACACCATCACTGCTTATAATAGGTCCAGGTTCACCAACAACTCATTAAAGTTAAAAATTCATTTTAGCGGATGAAAAATCATAGTGATATTTATTTATTGTTTGCAAACACATAATTATAATTATTTACTACTGGTAAGGCTGAAATAATTTTCAAGTCAAGAGCTCATCTTATACGCTTACTTATGAGATATTCATATTCTTTCTTATAATGCCCACAATGCCTGTAAATTTGTAAAGTTGTCTCTTCTATTTTTCACTTTAAAAATATGGCACGTGGAATATTTTCATGCAGCCAAACCTACCAGTTAGTTGCGTCTCGATCTCTTTTACCAAGGAGAGTTCTAGAGCTCCCTGCTGATTCGTGAGTTGATTTTTAAGCTCTTTGACCTGTCTGGAATTCGTTTCAGTTCACGTTGCAAGAAGATACACTAACTCCATTATCCCTTCAATTTACTAACCTGTTAGGCGAGCACAATTCTATCGAACAATCTTTCCTTTATCCATTGACTTGTGCTGCCAGGCACAGTATATTTGATCCGGTTACCAGCACAGAGATAACAGGAATGCGATAAAGCCAGCTCGGTCGGAATTCAGGCAGACACTTGATCTGATCATCTGGGCCAACTCCAGTGGCTCCCTCTCAGCAAGCCAAGCCTGGATACGTCTGGGAGTGAAGGCTGGGGCCAGCCTGCAGGGATTCTGCTCGCAGGGTTAGCCAAGAGAGGATTAGACTGGCGCGCTGGGGTGCTGGCTGCCTGGTGCTGGAACCGTGAAGTCCTTCAGCAGAGTTGGTTGGCTCGCCCTCCCCTAGGTGTCTCATCAGCGTGCAGCAGAGGCCACACACGACCCTTTCACCTTTGCCCCAGACTCCACGAGCCTCTACGCAGCATTGGTGGACTCTTGGGAGATGGGAGTTTATGTTGGATTTAATTCACAAATGGTGAAAGAGGCAGGTGAAATCACTCGCTGTTCTCTGGGTTCTCTGAGTGTCTTTCTCTTTCCAGTGTTTGTGGTGTGGGATATAGAAAGACATTGTCTCAAAAAGCACTGCCTCCAACCCTACCCGCCCCCAAATCCTGGAAAACAGGCTTCCATCTCTTCTTATTTTGGGATTTGTTCCTCATCTTCTCATCTTATGCTGGGACACCTTCCTCATTCTGTTCTTGAGGGGTCTATGTGAACCACAGTTTTTAAAACTTTTTTTTTTTTCCAAATCAGAGTTAGAGAGGAAACTTGCATGGTAGTTGACATCCCCACTGTGTCGGGACATGTTTGAGATATTCCAGTCCTCACCACAGGGCCAAATGCATTGACTTCTCTCCTTTTGATACCTTGCCAATGATCTGTGATAGACTGAGGCTATTGAGTCAACGGTCTGGGAACCAATGGGGAAACATCTCATGGCTGGGTACCATCCTTCTCTCTAATGTCTGGTCCAGGTAGGCTCCCCTTCCAGTTTAGATTCTAGGGACACACCAGGGGCTCTTCGTTGGCCTTTAGACATTAATGCTGTTTTCTTGCCATTTTTGCCCTGCTCTATGTGCTGTTTTCTCTAACCAGCCACTCAACAACCCATTGTTCTCTCCTCCTGGTCCTCTCTAGGTGCATCCTCTCCTCTATGAGGTATCCCCAACACTCCTTCTCTAAGTATACGATTACTGTGGAACAAAGCAAACCCCGGGGTCAATGGTTCAAACAACCATCCTATCGTCAGCCTGACCAGCTGGTTTCACTGATGGAGACGGGGTTTTCAGTCCTAATGAGCTCTTAGGTCTACATTATTTGGCAGACAGTTTGGAGCTGGTTGGTCTAGGACAGCCTCACCTACGTGTCTGGCCTTAGAGTCAGCTGTCTACCGAGGGGAAAAGGGTGATGGTACCCGTATGCCTGTCATTATCAACAGATAAAAGTCTGAATTTGTCCCCATGGTGACTGATAAAGTTGTGGGAGGTAGAAACAGCCTGCATTGTCTCCTTGAGGTACCTCTCAGCTTAATGCTACATTCCTCTCTTCCTCTCTGTTGGTTTAGAGGAAAACTCTTCCCCACAGACTTCCCACAGACTCAGACCTTTGAACACTGTGTCTCCAGTTGGTGGCTCTGTTTGGGAGATTTAGAAGGTGCAGCCTTGGTAAAAGAAGTATCACGGGGAGAGGCCTTGGACAGTTTAAAGCCTGGCTATACTTTGAGTTCACTCTCTACCTCATGTTTGAAGATGTGAGTTCTCAGCTTTCCTTTCCAGCTGCCGTGCCTGCCCACCAGGATGGACCTTATCCCCCTGGAACCATAAACCAAAATACTCTTTCTTCCACAAGTTACTTTTTTAAATCAAGGCAACAAAAAGTAACTAATACAGTCTCCTTCCGTCTTACCTTCCCTTTTCGCTGAAACAAAGTTCCCATAAAGAAGAAATTTAGATTCTGCCTCTTGTTGGGAGAAGTTGCAGAATTGTATTAGAAAATTGTATTAGAAAATAGATGGGTCTGGAGAGAGGCAGGAAGTTAGGAGAAGGGGCGGCATCCTGAAGTTAACCCCCTGCCCCACTGTTGATATAATCACTCGCACGTTAGGGCATTGGGAATAATGACATGTCCCATTGCATTGTTATCTGCCCAAGCCCTAATTCTGCCAACATGGCCTCGAGTTCATTTCTGACGATGTCTAGCTGCCAGCTCATCTCCTTGGGATAACTGGGACAAGTGGGGCAGCAAGGCAGGATGGGAGCGGGGGAGGTTGCATGCCCGCAATCTCAGCAGCAGATCCTGAAACCTGGTTTAACCTATCGGTGGCTACAGGGCAAAGCTAGAGAACAGAGAAAACCCAGTGGCCGCTTCACCATTCTCCGTGGCCTGACTCTGACTCCAGACAGACACACCAACCTTGCCAGAAGGCAGCTTCCGCTGGGAGCCACTGCGTCAGCAGCATGGCTCCCAGGGGCCTGCCCACACACCGGATGTTGATGGGGGCACAGTTCCAGCGCCGGCACCATCTCATAGTTGGTTTCATCATTTTAAAATAATGACTGTGGGGTGTGGGCTAGCTAGAATAGTGACGGAACTTTCCAGTGACTCTTTAAGAGACTGAAATAAACCGTTCTGGTTCGGTACATGTTCTGGGAGCTTCCTCGCAGGTCCACATGTCTGTCCTGGGATGGAATCAAGATGGCTTCAGACTTCAAGGTGGAGGTTGTGTGTTCTAGTCCTGGCCCTGGTTGGTGCAGGAGTTGGTACAGTAACGGACAGTCCAATTTCCCTAGTTTTTGTGTGTACAGTGATGGTAACAAGTCTTGTTTTGGTGGAGAGATGAGAAAAACGAATTGGCACCTTCTCTCAGAGCCCCTGTCTCCGTCACTTTGGCCTGTGGTGATAAAGTACGGGGTGGCTCATAGATGAAATTGGCTTTCTATGCTTCTGGAGGCTGGAAGCCTGAGGTCAGGATGCAGCATGGGGGCTCTGATGAGGACCATCTCTGGCTTGTATTTCTCATATGGTAGAAGAAAGAGAGACTCTATCTCCCAGGGTCTTTGTGTAAAGGTGCTAATCCCTTTTATGAGGGCTGAACACACATGGCCTAGTTACTGCCCATAGGAGGTGGTGGTAAATACTCAGCTTTGAAGGTTAGGATCTCAGCACAGGTCTTAGAGGTATCTAAGCATTGAGTCTAGGATGTATTGCTGGGGTTTATGATACAAACAGGCCTGAGCTAGCATCAGTGAGAGATGACATTCTTGTTAAATAGGGACCAGTCGTAGTCACAACCTCTTTGGTCACTGATAGGTAAAGGACCCAACGCCCAGAAAGTGCTGCTGCTGGATCCAGCCCTTGCTAGAGTTGAAGCAAAGGCCACTACTTGAGTGGGTTGTTCATTCCAAAATGGTAGCTATGATTTTGACTGGGCCTGGCTGGGAGGAGGAGAGCAGCAGAGGGGCTGCAAGAGCACCCCAAGGAAGGAGCCGATCTGTGCTCGCACCTCTGGAAAGGCACTGGGACAGGAATGAGTCACTTGGGACGTGCATGGGGTGCAGACCTTCTGCACCCTTCTGCAGCCTTCTGCAGAATGGCTTCCCGGCACCTCTCTTCTTTGCTGATTCCTTCCAGAGCTCAAAGTAAGAGTCTGAGTCCCCAGTGTGATTGTAACTGTTTCCTCTCTCCTCTGGCAGTTTGCATTCTCAGGTAGCGGCCAGAAACAGGTCTCACCATCTCTTCTGAGTGTAAGGAGGTGTGGTGTACAATCTTGGGACTCTCTTGAGCTCCAGATCCACAGGTCTTCTCTCTGCCTCATGTTTCTGTTGTGGATAAATTACATCTTTGAGTCTCAAAGATCTTATCTGTGGAATTCAGTGAATATCAGAAGTTCTCTCTCTCTCTCTCTCTTTCAGAATTTGTTTTTATTACATTGTGTTAGCTATGTGTTAGGGTAGGATACACACACACACACACACACACACACATATATTGGTCAGAAAAGGACTTTGTGGAGTCAATCACACGTGTTCCAGGGAATGTCAGGATTGCACACCAACTCACCTTCAACCACTAAGCTGTCTCCATCTTCTAAGATCTCCTTTTGGAACAGGTTGGCTCTTGCTTCCATTGAGAATTTCAATGCCTCTCTGACTTAGGAGGAAACAAGGCCATGTCTTCAGAGCAGCCAAGGCAGGGGAAAGGTTCTCTGGCTGCGTGCAGAGCCACTGTGGCTGCACTGGTCTTGCGTGCTCCCCTCATGGGTTTGTCCGCACAAAGGCTTCAATTCCTGAATCTGCACCTCTCCTCCCCTTAGCTCCCACACTATGGTAAAGCAGGAGGGGCAGATTTATCCCTAAACAGCACAAAGAAGAGGCTTTGAACCCCGATAAAAATCAGAGATTCCATCAGCCCCGGGGAAGGCTGGTCTCTCTCACTCACTGCCTGGCAAGGCTGCTGAGGCTGTTTGCATCCTGGGAGTCAGCTCCAAGGCAGAAGGAACATGCAGAAGAAGATGATTATGGGTGTTTTGAAAACCTGCCCCTTCCTGCCCAGCCCGGGACAATATTTACAAAGAGGACTTACAAACAAGCAGACCTTCTTTTCAGGTTAAAAATCACCCACCAAGGCAGGTTCTTCCCGTGCCCAGCCATGCCCGGCACCAGTTAAAGGTTTGGAGAGGGAGTCTGCCAGCCAGCTGCTGCCTTTGCCGCGGTGGTTAAGCTGTGGTTTCTCAGGCCCAGGACCAGTGTTGTGCTTACCTCTGCAGCATACAGCCGCTTTGTAAGGGGAAGCATTCCCAAGGATGCCCCGTGTTGACTCAAGCTACCTTTATTATTATATTATTTAAACGTGTGTCAATAGGAGACTAGGCACAAATCCTTCAGCTTATATAAGGTCTTATACAATCTTAACTCTAAGACAAATTTACAAATGATATACAAACAAAAATCTAACTTAAATAAAACCCAAACGGCCACCATGAAATTAGTCTCTCTGATGGTGGGCTTAGTGGGAAACCACTTTATTTTTTCATTCCATATTTCGCTCACTAGTGTCTGGATTTGACTTTTCACATAAGGACAGTTGTTTGGGTCATCGTGGGCCAGCCTTTCTGCTTTTTAACATGGGGTTGATTCTGAGCTACAGAGTCATTATTTAATTAAACCCACTTAACAGCGGTAAAAGGAAACACCACGATTGTTACTGTGTGTATATGTGTGCATGTGCACAGGAGAACGTGGCATACATGGAAAAATCAGAAGCTAATGTCAGGTGTCTCCCTTGGTTGCTCTCCACTTTGTTGAGCCGCAGTCTCTCGATTGCTGATTTGGCTATGCTGGTTGGCTAGCAAGCCCTGGGGATCCTGCTATCACTATCTCCCGTGCACACCACTTGCCTGGCTTTATTTTTGCTTTTTAAACTTGGGTCCTTGGCTATCACCCCCAGGCTCTTGTGCCTTCACGGCAAGCGCTTCATCTACTGAGCCGTGTCTGTAACCTGATACTTTAATAAAATTCAAGCTCTGGTTGGTAGAATACTCTTCAGTGTGGATTTACTTACTGCTGATGGGAGATGTTGGTGAGTGTGGCAAAGACAGCCTGAAGGATGCATCTGCTAGCCAGCAGAACAGCCTCTGCGACGTTCACAGGCAGGGGCGTGGCATGCTCATGCGTAGGTGCCGCGTGACGGCTGTTCTTACCTTACCTGCTAATGGCTGTATCCTCAGCCTTCGTGAGATATGCCCCTAGACATTTGACCTGGGCTGTTCCAATGCATTCAATAATGCAGGTGCGGGTGGGGAACATGAGCACTACTTCCTTTGTGGTAACGCGTTCACTCTGCCAGTCCACACGGTTCTTGCATTGCAAAACTCAGAGACTGTATCTTCGCGAGCTTGTGGATCCTGGGTTTGGAAAACATTCTCTGCAGAGAAGCATTGTCAGCGCTTAGAGGAAAAAGCTCTCCTGCAGTGTGGGGTGACCCAGGAGAACAGTTTTCTTCCTAGAAAGGGGAAGTAGGGGGTACATTTGCTCATTCAGTCACCAGGTATTTCTGGAACTCCATCTTTTGCTCATTTGTTTATGTCTAGTTTTCTTTTCAGGTGATGTCTGCCTGTTTCCAATAAGTATATCCTAGGAGGGATTAAAAAATCCCCACTGTTCAGATTAGCCTCAGGCTGGGCATTGTGGCACATATCTATAATCTTAAAACTCAGAGGGTCAGAGAACAAGGATCCTGAGTTTGAAGCTAGTCTGGGCTACAAATAAAACCCCAAAAGTGTCAAGAGTGTGCAACAGGCTTTGAAAATTTCTCCCTGCAGAGGTCCTTAGTTCCTTCAGAGGGTGTGTGTAGAGCCCGCATGGCCTAACTATGGTCCTACCTGCATCACCGTTACCGTGACAACTCTGAAATGAATTTTATTTTGGAGGGGACATTCTAGCCACATCACATACCAAATTCACATCCAATCCCCCACTTCTTAAAAACGGTTCCGAGACAACCCGGATGCTTATTTTGAAGGCCTGCCTTTGGTGCAGGATAAGGCCCGAAGGTATATCCAGTCCCTTGACCTTGTGACGTGATATCATCCACAAAGTTTATGCCCAAGAACCACACAATCGAGTTTAAATCCCTCCCAATGTTTTAGCTAAGTTTGTGATTTTGTTTTAGGCCATATTCACAGCCATCCCCGGGTGCATGGCATCTGCAGACTTAGTCTGACACACCTGAAATAGTGTTCACTGTGGTGTCATCACCAAAGCCACTTGATCAGTGCTTGGGGAGAGGAAAACGTCATGTTTGGAGGCTGCATGAAAGGGCCCAAGCCCGTCAGATGACTGTAAAGTTTCTAACCCCATCTGTGATCTCTAGTTTTCATGCCTCTTCTGCTGCTTCTGTTATCATGGCTGTCCGACTGACATTTGTACAGACCTGCTTGTGGCCAGGAGACCTCACCTCTGGGATAGGTGATAACCTGCTGATATCCTGCCCCTTTGTGCTTGTCAGCTGATGTTGTCCGGAGACGGCCTGTTGCATGCCCGTTCCCTTGTCCCCGGGTTCCTGCTGTTACTTTTCTCATTGTGTGAACGAATACTTGACAAAAATCCACTTCAAGGAGGAAAAGATTACCTCACTTTGTGGTTTGAGGGTATAATACATCACCGGCCAGAAAGGCCTGGCCTTGGAGCATGAGGCTGCCTGCTTGCCCCTAGGCAGAGAATTCTGCTTAGAGAATTCTGGTGCTCAGCTGGTGCTCTTGTTTTCCCCCAGCCCATGGAATGGTCCCACTTGCGTTCAGGGTATTCTTTCTCCTCCAGTGAAATCCTCTCTGGAAACACCCTCACGGCATGTTCGCAGCTTTGCCCCATTAGTGTCCTAGGTGTCGTTAGTGTCCTAGGTGTCTCTTAATCCAGTCAAGTTGTCCATCAGAGCCACTTCAGTTCTGTAGGCAGGATTCTAACAGCATCCGCAGGGCCAGCAGTGGGATATAGAGCATCTGTCTACACCATGACCGTGAAACACAAGATGCGGTTACAGTGGTATCACCAAAGGGGAATACATTGGAAAATTCCAACCAAACCCAGAGCTGCGTGCGTGTGATGCGACAGGAAAGTCAGTCACGGTGACAAAGAAGCAATACCATAGAATCATCAGAGGAAGCAGGGTGACAACAAGAAAGCATCTGTTATGGCTTCGAGAATAAAGAAAGTCAGCTCTGCAAGTGAAGAGTCGGCAGGCTGGGAGGCAAGAACACACAGGGAGGCATGAACGAATAAAGTCAACAGCAGAGTGGGCCGTTTGTAGCCAATGAGAGGCAAGACCCGACTTTCCTGAAACCTGCGAAAACAGTTGTCAACAGACTCGGTTGTCCAACATGCAGAGAAGTGCAGTGAGATGCCAGTGGCATGCGTGAATGCTAGCTGGTGAGGTTGCAAGGGTGGACTAATGGGCGCTTTCACTGTCTCACCTGCAGCCAGGTGCGGGGACTTGAGGAGGGCAGATAATACCCGTGGGAAAGTTTGCAAATGGGCACTGAGGGAGGCAGCAATGTCATCTCTTAGATTTCAATTTTAGTTTTTTAAATGTAGCCAAGGGATTTAAAAATATTTATTCTTTAGTTATGTGTAAAATTTATGTGTGTGTATGTGCACGTGAGTGTAGGTACCTGAGGAGGCCAGAAGAAGGCGTCAGGGTCCCCTAGTGGCCAGGGTTACAGGCAGTTGCGAGCCACCTTCCATGGGTGCTAGGAACCAAACTCAAGTCCTCTGTAAGAGCAGCAAGTGTTCTTAACTGCTGGTCCATCTCTCCAGTCCCTGGGACTTCAGGTTTGAAAAGTTTCCAAGGAACAACACAAAGTTTCCACGACAAGGTATTTTTAATCAAGTGATGATCATAATAATTAAAAACTTAGAAATTCCCAAATGCCCAGCAGTAGGGGAAAGGTTGGATCTATTATTCTGCCGACATTGAGTGTAATACTATGTGGCCATTAAAAATCTCATAAACTGGTATTTAATTACACAGAGGAAATAGTCATGTCATATGGTCAGTATTTGTATCACTCTGAGCAACAATGTTGCAGCCAAATATTTCCCCCGTCAATTAGAAGGAAACTTAGTGACCCATTGTCTACCCAGACTGAAGTTCCTTATGAAACTTGTGGGGGGAAACTGGTGTGTTGATTTATAGGACTGCCTTCATTCCCTGCGCTAAGAATCAGGTAGGAGATGGGGGAATTCTGTTTCCCACAAACGGATGCACTGTTTCCATTTTCTCTTCAGTGTTTTGAGGGGGAGAGAGGTTGGACCAAACTTAGGTCTTGCATATTCTAGGAAGGCTGAGCTACACCCTAACCCCCATTCGTTTCTCTTAATAGTAATATGAACATTGTGGTAGTGTTGAGATCACCCTTAATAAGACAACTGAGATTAACAATACAGCTTAAATAGAGTAACTTAAAATTCTTTTCTGTTTTGGTCTGGGCAAGATTAGCTTTGGGTTGGAAAACAACTCCCCATCTTCTTTCCTGAGTCATCAGTGTCTTTAAGTCTTGTGCTTCTAGTGACTCAGTGACTTGGCTTCTGGAGAACGTGTCTGCTCTTTGTCCAGCTAACCACCCACTAATCAAATTTCCCTCCCTCCCTCCCTCTCTCTCCTTTCTTCCTTCCTTCCTTCCTTCCTTCCTTCCTTCCTTCCTTCCTTCTTTCTTTCCTTCCTTCCTTCCTTCTTTCCTTCCTTCCTTCTTTCCGTCCATCCACCCACCATCACTTCCACTCATTCGTCAGTCCATCTACCTAAAAAAATATGTTCAGTTATGTGCACTTTCAACACATAATTGCCTTTGCCTGTTCAGCCTTTGGTCCATCCATTCACTGTCCACTGACCATCAACATGACCCACAAACACCTCGATTTCTCTGGCGTTATTTGGCCAGCAATGTTGAGTGCCCCGTACCTTGTACCTGTGACCAGAGGCTCATGGCAACAGGGTTTTCATTTCACTCCAACCACAGCTTTCCCCTGAACTGTGGGCAGCCAGCCTTGGCAAATCCATCAAGAGCAGGCACTCCGATTACCTGCATAGCCAGCATCTGGGGATCGCTTAAATGCTTTCCCTCATGTTCACCTGAGGCTGGTTTCAAACAGAGGCTTGGAGGTCCTTTCTGCAGGTTCCTATTAACCCTTCCCTGTCCCGGTGACTATTCTCACTGGTATTGCCATATTCCCAACAAGGAGCCACTTAAGGGAATAAGGACTTATTCTGGCTCAAGTTTTGAGGGGTTAAAGTCCATCATAATGGGGGAGGCAGGGTCGCAGGAGCTCACAGCTGCTGCTTGCCCACATTTCTGTGGTTCGGGAAGCAGAGAGAAGGAAATGCCTGTGCTCAACTCGCTTCTTTTTCATATTTGCCTTTTATTTAGCCAGGGACCGTCGCCATGGGATGGTGCTGCCCACATCCAAGATGGCCCTTCCCTCCTCAGGTAGTCCTCTATGGAAATGTCCTCACAGATACACTCAAAGGGACACACACTACTGCTTTAGGCATTTTTCAACTTAATAAATCTGACCTCGAGAATTAGCTACCACCGGCACCTATTTGTATTACAAGCTGGTGTAAAAGAGCAGGAAATTTGGAGATAATCTTGGCACGAAAGCCTGTTATGTTGTCCATCAATTGCAGGGCCCTGAATCTGAGCCTCATGGCTGGGCGTCAGGTCTCTCACCTGTAAAGCAGGGTTAGTCTCACCCATATGTGAGCTCGCTGTGAAGACATGCAGAGCATGAAGCAGATTAACATCATTGGTAAATGGGGGTGGCTTCTGTCATTGCTCTTATTCCTGTCACCCGCAGGGACATTGGATATTTTAAGCTCCGTTGGAAGAATCTCATATTTTTCTGCAGGCAGAATTGGCTCACCGATCAGATGAAGCAGATTTATGGTGAAACATGTTTATGAAAAACATGCAGTCATGTCCTTTTTAATGCAGCAGGAAGGCAACTCATTAGGCCTAATTTATTAGGCTGGGAAAATGCCGGAACGAAAGCATCCATAAACACGGCAGAGGCCAAGCAATGACCACAACGCTGTATCTTGAAAGGTTCAGATGCTGCGAGGGAAGAGGGATGCCGGTGGGGGGCGGGAGCTCAGGTGCCAATCATGGCTTCTCATGATCTGTGCTGAGCAGGGATGGCTCTACCCTAGAGCCACACGGAAATGGCAAAGGATAGACTGCAGGGCATCACATTGCCGTTTCCCTTCTTTAGGGAATGGTTAGTTTTGCTTCTACTCATGTTTCTGTCTTTTGGAAATAAAGGGAGATAAGGAGTGTGCATGTGGTTGTTTTTCTCCCACTTAAACTCTTTGGTGTCTGGGCTTCATGAGGATGGGAGAGCCCCTTCCTTTACCTGGCCTCTTTCCAACTCGGGCTTCAGAGCCGCCAGCAGTCCAGGTTTATTGGTCAAAGCTGAGCCTCTCCCTGTTACCATCTCAGGGTAAAGCCCAGACTTCCTGGCTTATTCTTGGGCACGACTCACAGCCTAGCTGCTGGCCTCAGCTCAGCCTGGTCCCTGCAGCTTTTTCTCTCCTACAGCTGGGGTGGTGCACCGCCTAGACTCCTTTGCCTTAGAAGACCCTCTTCAAGTTCCAGGTGTCCTTAGAAATCTCCATTTGTCCTTTGAGTCCCAGCTCCACTCTACCGTCCCTTAGGGACCCCCTCTCTCTGCTTTCTACTCTCAGGCCTCAAAGAAGAGCAGGCAGCTGCTTCAGCAGGTGCCGTTCCCCTCAGGGTCTTCAGACAGCTCTTTAAGGATAGGTGTGCTCTGGCCATGTGCGGATGAGGGCCTCTTAACTCCACAGCACACATCAGGAGGGAAAAAAAAGATGCGTGGTTCCTGAGGCCTTCACACTAGAAATCTGTATTTCCCCCAAAGTTAATTGAGCTACATTTTCCTCCCAGGGCCAAGCTAAATTCCATGTTATGCTTTTAATTTACCTACCCTCTTGAGGGGTCCCTCTCCTCTATGCTATAAAAACCACTATCTGTGACTTTAATTCTGCTTTGCTTCGTCAAGGCTGTGCATTCTGAGTGTTGGTTGAGGCTGTGAATGAGCTTCCTTGTTGAGTTTTTTTTTTTTTGTTTACAGCTTATGGTGATGTTTTTGTTGTCTTGTTTTGTTTTCATAGGCACCATTTAAATTGCTTTGTTTGGATTTTGCTTCATTTTCTAAAAGGTAGATTTGAGTGATAGTCTTCTCTAGGCCTGGAGCAGTAAGCTGTACCTTTTGTGAATGTGGACATATGTATTCAGTGACTCCATGAGCTTCGGGGAAGAGGAGATGTGTCCGTTTTCCTTCTGACTGCTGTGACAAACTGCAGGGCAGAAGTAACTCACACAATGCACGTTAATTTTGGCTCGTGGTTTACAAAGGGATACAGGTCATCCTGGTGCGGGATGCAGAGGTGGGAGTTTGAGGCAGCTGGCATGATCCAGCCACAGTCAGGAAGCAGAAAGACCTGAATATTGTCTCTCACCTCACTTTCTCTTTATTCCTTTTCCATTCAGTCCAGGACCCCAGGCCAGGGAACAGTGCCCTGCATATAAGGGACAGGTCATCCCCTCTGCTTTTAAACCGCTCTAGAAACACCCTCATGGGTACATCCAGAGCTACATACCCCCAGGTGACTATATGTATACTCTAGTTGACAATGAAGTCATCTCTGGAGACATCCAAGTCCATCTCCACCAGGGAGCCTTCTCTGCACCAACAGAACAGACTTTGGATATCTGCTTTTGGTTTGGTGTGTCCTTCCTAGTAGATACAATCAATGGCTGTGACCCTTACCCTTTGAGAGCTTATAGCTCCAAAAGCAGCCGCTGACTTGTTCTGGCTTTGTTATAGCGATGAGACGGAGAGTATTTTCCAGAGAGCCTGACTATGAGAATTAAATTAGGTAACTTGGCCCCGGGTATGCAGCAGTTCTCAGTGAGTGTTCTGCCCTTCCTCTCTCCCTTCCCCTTCTTCCTTGTTTCTCCCTACTTTGCCTTCTCCCTCTTCCTTCCTCCTCCTCCTCTGGTCCTCCCCCTTTACTCCCTTCCTTCTCCTTTGTCTCTTAGTTTAAAATATGAAAAGCTTGGATGAAAATCTTCCAGTTAAAGAATCCATACCAGCCAGTGCCTTTTAAATAAAGAGAACCAAAAGATTTTATATATATATATTAAAAGCAGGCTATTGTTTGGAAACCTAAAGAAATATGCATCTTTGCAATCAGGAGGGGCAAGATTCTTCTCTGGCCCAGGAGCAGCAGAGTTAAAAGCAGGACACAGGCCATCCGAACTGCGTCTTTCTATTTTAACCTCCGCCATACAGCTTAGTCCATGGTGAGGTGCTTTTTCCAGAGCAGAAACTTTCCTTGGCCGAGGAAAGGCGAGAATACTTTTCCTGGGACGGCTCCATCACCGGTGCCCTCCTTCCAACATTCCCCCACGCTGGAATTTATGCTAAAAAATCCCAGGGAGCTGAGAGACACGGGCTTTCTCCGGCAGACCCTTTCGCAGTGAAGAGCTGGCTGGAGACGGTCTCTTTGAAGGCTGAATTAGCTCTATGTGTGTGCCGACCTGATCAAGATGACAGGAGAGTGAAAGATTGACCCCTTCCATGCTTTCCCAACTCAGCAGGACCCTGAGCCCTAAAGCCAAACTCGCTATACTCAGTGGTAGAGAGGAGAACACGGCTGGGTCCCGCAGGTGGCTTTTCAGCCATTTCCCAGTCTCTTTCTGCTTTCATCTCCTGCGGTCTACGGCTTTGCCAGTCTCGTGATCTCAGCTCCTCTTTCCTCCTGTCTGAGCTATGGCTGCTCCACACGGGGCCAGTCCTCCCATTACAGAGCCATCTTTCCTGGCCTAAGTAAGCTGCATCTCCTCCACTTTGGAAGACTTCTCTGATTGCTCCAGACTTCACAACTTTCAAAGCTCTCTCCGAAATAAGCGCATTCTTGTTTATCTGGCACCCTAACCGTCTTCTCCAGCTGGATTTGAGCTCTCCTCTTACAAGGGTGTGTGTTGGGGGTAGGGAGGAGCCTCAAGACAAGCCATGATGGGAAGTGAATGGGAGTAGGTGGGGGGCACTCCACTTCTGTGTATCTGCAACCCAGACCTCAACAGTGTTTACAAACCGGGTAACCAGTTGGTCTCTGGGACTAGAAACTGGCTGTTCGCCTTCCTCCGAGACAAAGTCAAAGGGATAGTTTCCTCTCGCTATCTCATCGCTGACATATTTATATGGTGATGAAAGGGCAGAGACATCTAGTGTGTTTTTATGTGTGTAGTGTCTACTCTGCCTGCTTCTGCAAGATAATGAAGTTGGCTGACTGTAAAGCACTTGCAAAGAGGCTATTTATGTAGAAACAGAAGTGGAATGTCATTGTGTTAGAAGGAGTTAAAATTATAGCACTCCTAAAATAATAATAATTATTATTATATATAGCTTGGAAGGGTCTAGGGAAGTCTATTGGGTAGGCTGTCCCGGAATGTGTAGAATCTTGTCATCTGAGAGAAGAGAACTGGGGAGGATGGTTTCAATAATTGTACACTGCCTACAGAACAGAAGGAAGAGTGCTTCCATAAATAAGGTGTGAGTAGAAGCAGAGAGGATGATGGGAGCATTCAGGGGTAGGGCGTGGCTGGATCTGGGGATTTGGGTGACTGTTGCAAAGAAGGGTGTGATCCTTAATTTAGGAGGCTACGGTGGTAAATTATGGTTTCATTTTTAAGTGGTTGTATTTGGTTATCATAGAAATGATTTTGGTGTCGAGTCAGCCTTTTTTCTTTAAACCTTTCCTTTATTCTTCATGTCTTCCATGTCATACATCTCAGTCCCATTCATTTCTCCATCCCTTCGTGTCCTCCTTCTGCCCTTGCAACCCCCTAATAGAAGAAAATTTAAGGGAAAAAAGCGGAGAAAAGGAAACATCTCACCATGGAGACTCTAGTGTGACACAATGAGTCATGCAATAAACACTTTTGTCCATGTATCTTTTCTTGCAAGTGTTCATTGCAGAGTCATTGGTCTGGCCGAGGTCTCTGGTTTCTTCTACACTATTAATGCTGGGCCTTCACTGGGACCCCTCTTGGATCTCCTGTTGTTGCCCTATGCTATGAAAGTCCTGCAGCTTTGGGTCTGCAGGACTGGCGCCTTCACCTGTCCCGCAGATCATGGTTGGGGTGGATGTTGGGGTTAACCAACTCATAACTCTAGTTCTGGGTCTGAGTAGTTGTAGGGTTGGTCAGCCCACCAGCTCTGTCCCCATCCTCAGCACCAGGGTGAGCTCTCCAGCGTTGCCCCTGCAATGATTAGTGAGTGGCAGGGCCCGTTCTCCTGCTTTCAGATCCTCAGGGTCGGTACTCCAACGCCTACACCATCAGGGCCATCACTACTGTGCTTCCCAGGTGCGGCACAGGGGCCACTCACCCAAGTACGAGTGCTGCAGCTGGTGAGGGGCGGGGACAGTTCTCCTGCTCTTATGACCTTAGGGCCATCTCTCCCACATGCCACAGTGACAAGGGGTGGGAGGGGGATCATCTCTCCCATGCCCATACCACCATATGGCAGATGAGGAGTGGAGCCAGATCTCCAGGCTCGTTATTCTCAGGGCTGGTTTACCAGTGCCCTTGTCAATAGGGTCAGCCCTGCTGTGCTGCCCAGAGGAGATACAGGGCCCACTCTCTCGAGTGCTGCATCCAGTAAGGGAGAGGGTCAGCTCCCTTACCCACCACAGGTGGCAGGGGTAAGGGGGTTGAGTCAGCTTGTAATCTTCAGTGAGGCCTTGTTGATATGTCCCATCGCTTGTGAAAAATCACATGACCAGAGCATATGAATCTTTTTTATGATTAGTTGACCAGCTAATTGTCTTACTTCTCTTGACATTATTTGTATATACTTCATAGGCATTATTTATACACGAATGTCATGTGCACAATGTGGAGAGTAATGTTTCCCATTTCAGAAGGTCGTTGATAGAATCCAAAGAATGGCTGGTAGTGGGCGCTGTGTAGGCATCGGTTAAGCAAAGCAATGCCAGAGAGCAAACAGTTCCCAGCTTTCAGTAACCCAACGTTAAAAAAAAAAGTTTTATTTTTCATTTGTGATTGTGCTCAACATGGGTCATTAAGGAGGAAATGTCCATCCCCCGTTCCTCAAGGACCCTCCGGACTAGAAGTGGCGTCTTAGCATGTGCTCCCATGATCACCAGGGTGGAGGGGAAACGTGGTGTGGAGTGCGTGATGACCTTCTGCATGTGATACACGCCACTTCTGCTCATTGGCCAGATTAAAACACAGGACCGCGTTCCCACTCCCAAGAGGCTGAGAAAGGCAAACGTACCATGGGCTCCGAGAAGATCAGCTTGTCTGTGGGCACGTTTCATGCAGGCATTCTTGTGTGTTCTAGATTCTTAAGTACTTGTGATTTTTTTCCCCAAACAAATATCAACGGTCTACTCTCTAGCCAAGCAGAATCCCTGCATACTAAGGTCCAGAGAGCCCGTGGCTGTGTAGGAATATTTAGATCTCAGCAGGTCAACCTCACAATGCAAACATTCACGTGCTGCTCACTCGCTGGCGGTTGAGAGAAAGTGAAGATGCAGCACTGAAAACCATCTCCCATCAACCATTGCTGGTGGTGTCAGGCAGTCTTGTAGAAAGGATTCAACGTGGGACTCACAGCCGATGAGATCTGTGGTTGATTAGTAATGTCTAACATGGAAAAAGGAAGTGGGGGAGTGGAAGCCAGGCTTCCTTCATCCTTGATCAGTTTCGTCTCTTGGATGGAAACACCTGAGGCGGATGAAAGGATTTGTCTGTGGAGAGCCAGCTGGGAAGATGGTTTACAAACACCTGGCCTCCTGGCATGTATAAGGGAGCCTGGTCAGGAAGGCTCCAGCTCTGTCCACATTGGTGCTCTCCTTGGTTGGTCCAACAAGCCTGGATATCTTCATCTCTCTTTGGTGGTGTTAGGTAACCCCGCTTCCTGAAGACCCAGAGAGGAAGCTGCTTGGCAACTTCCCACAGCCTATCCAGAAAGACTGCTCAACAGCTCACCCAGTCAGTTCCTTCCCAAAATACCCACTCCTGTTTAAAAAAAAAAAAAAATGGAGGCTTATATAATTCTTCCTGCGGCCTCGCCCATTTCTCTGATGGCCTGCATGCCACGAATGTCACTGTGTGGTACAGCTCTCAGGAAGCCATGTAGAGGCACATGGGGAGAGTTCAAGTCTGGAGCCACAGAGCCAGGAAGTCTGTTTCACTCATGACAGGGCTGGGTCCTGCTGGAGGGTTGGCCTCTTCAGGATGCTCCAGTCTGGCTGGCTGGTTTGGCTTGCGTATGTTTGCTTTAAGCAGGGGGTCAGTGGCTGCAGTTCAGAAGCTGCTTTTCATGTGCGATCTCGTCACACCCATTTATGTCCGGGTCAAAGCAGGATGGGACCTGGAGTGAGAGCCCTGGTACGTCTCCTCAAGTTAGTATCCACCGAGACAGGTGGCAGCAGGGCCCATGCTTACCCGCTGGAGCATTGTGCATAGAGGGTGAGGATGCACATCAGTTGAGGCAAAAGCCAGGTTTTTCTCCGCACATGTCATTATCAGAAGGAATGGGAAAGATCAGTCTTAGGAAGAGGGAAAATGACGGAGAGACCAGCCCCGGGGCATGCAAATTTATAATAAATATCATTGAGTTTATGAAAGTCTTTGAGAGATAGGCCTTATGTTATGCCAGGCGAAACTGAAGCTCAGTTAATTTGGAATATTTGGCCCCTTTTCTTCATCTGAGCAGTCAGGATTCATGGCTGAGCCTGCCTACCCGACCTGGGTTTCCTCAGATATCCTGAGAAACAAACTGAAGACATCCCACACCACCCAGCAGCCTGAGTAGGGAGAGCAAAGCTCCGCCTGGGCTTTTTTCTCACCCATTGTTAATCCGCCATTCTTGGCCTCTGTGCAGAGCTTTCCTGGAATTGTGTGGAACTGTGCAAACGCGCTACATCTTGCTTCTGTGTGTGTCTGTGCAAAAGCACTACATTGTGCTTCTGTGTGTGTCTGTGCAAACGCGCTACATCTTGCTTCTGTGTGTGTCTGTGCAAAAGTGCTACATCTTGCTTCTGTGTGTGTCTGTTCCCGAGCTGGTTTACTCTGTTTCATCCGGAATTCTCCTGGGCAGTGGTATTCCGTGGTGCTCTAGCTACTCAGACTGGCCGGAGGAAAGTGGGTTCTTTATAAGTCTGTTCCTTATAAACACCATGAGTCACATGTCTTTCCGACTGCCAAAAGTATGCAGGCAGAGCCCAGTATTTCTCTGGCCTGCATAAATTTCCAGAGGGCTGGTGGCACAGTGCGTCTTTTATGTTCTGATGAGTTTGCTTTCCTGGGGTCTTCTGGTCTTAGGACCTTGCTTCCCCGTCGGTCAAGTTCCCCAGCCCTGGATACCCTGGACCATAGTCAGGACCACCTGATAAAAGGGGGGTGGTGGTTGGTCACTGGATGGAGAGGGCAAGCAATAGCTACTTACTATCTCTGTGACTCTGAGAAGCCCTCCAAACTTTCTAAGCCTCAGTTTCTGCATCTGTAGAAGGGGGGTGGGGAGAACAATAATCAGTATAAGAGCGTTCTGGATTCAGACTTGGTTCCCGAGGATCTGGAGGCAAGAGGACTTTAGTCTAGTTCCCCGGCCTTTTCTAGCCTCAGTTTTCTCCCCTGTAGAATGGAGAGATGACAGTCCTTAGCCAGCTGGGCTGTTGTATATGTTAAAGGAGCATGAACAAGGGACCATCCAGGACAACTTGTCATGTAATGAATGCTAAAAAAAAATGGATATTACCATTTTATTGTAATTGTCTGTTTCTCAAAGTGGTGCTGAAGTTCAAACTCACTCAAAACCCAAAAGTATCTGCTGTGGGATGTGGAGCCCAATACATAGACTCCAAAAACAGCAGGTGTAGACCTCATAACAAGGCATGAGGCCTTTGGGAAGGCAGTGGAAAGAAATTGTTCAAACATCAGGTTCCGTGCTGGTTGCTGGGGATTAATTACCCAATTAATAATTTTTACTATATAGCAATATTTATTTTTGTAGGCACGTGGTCACTGTACATTGTGCACTGTGTTTTACTGAAGACAGTCCATGCGAGGATGCCACGTACTTTGACTACACTCAGCTGCCCTACTCCCCCGTTCCTCTCTCCACAGTCACTCCTGCTGGTCCCCCTCATTCCCCGAGGCAGTTCCACGTCTACTCTCACGGCCTATGAACATAACAGATTTGATGGGTCTCTGTAAAGACCTAGGTCCACAAACGAGCGAGAGCATGTGGCGTTTCTCTTTTGGAACCTGACTGTTTCACTTAACCTTAGGATCTCCATGTGCTTCCATTTCCCAGCAAACAACCCAATTACCCAATTTCATTCTCTCTCTCTCTCCCTCTCCCTCTCCCTCTTCCTCTCCCTCTCCCCCCCCCCCTTGAATATATATCCTGGAGTGGATTAGCTGGGTCATATGGTAGTTCTATTTTTAGACTTTTGAGGATGTTCTATACCGATTTCCATAGCGACTCCCCAAGTCTACATGCCTACCAGCATTGAATTAGGGTTTTTATTTCTCCACATCCGCATCAGCACTTCCTGCCATTTTGACTGGCATGAGATCAGCTCCAGACATAGGATTAACTTTCTTTTCTCTGATACAGTGATGTTGGTTGGACATAATTTATGTTTATTGGCCATTTGTACTTCAAGCCTTTGAGATTCAGCTGTGTGTATTGTTAATCCATTTATTGATTGTTTTAATGTTCTGATGCTGTGAAGAGACACCTCGACCAAGGCAAGTCTTCAAGGAAAGACTTTTCCTCTTCAAGGAAAGTGTTTTACTGGGGGCTTGCTTACAGTTTCAGAGGGTTAGACCATGATTTCCAGGGCAGGAAATAGATAGGCATGGTGCTGGAACAGTAACTGATTCCCAGGCAGCGGGCAGAGAGGTGGGGTTGGTGTGGGCTTTTGGAGCCTCAGAGCCCACCCAGCAAGGGTGACACACCTCCTCCAACAAGGCTACACCTCCTAATCCTTCCTAAACAATCCACCGAGTGGTGACTAAGTTTTCAAATATACGAGCCATTTTCACTCAAACCACCACACTGGTTGCATTATTTTGTTTAGTGATAGTTAGCTTTTATGAGTTATTTTATATACTAGACATTAATCGGATATATAGGTAGCCGAGATTTTCTCCTGCTCTTCAGGTTGTCTCCTCACTCACTCAATACTTTCGCTGCACAGCAACTTTTTGCCTTATGTCTCTGCATTGTCAGGTTCTTGGTTCTATTTTCTGCGCTATCGGTAACCATTCAGAAAACCCTCGCGGATGCCTAGATCTTGAAATATTCTGTTCATAATTTCCTCTAGTAATTTTGAAGTTTTGGGTCTTACGTTGATTTCGGATCCCTTTTGAATTTATCTTTGTACAAGGTGAGAGACATGGATCTAGTTTCATTCTTTGATATGTGGAAATCTGTCTTCCCAGCACCGTTTGTTGAAGAGGCTTTCTTTCTTCCAGTGTATGTTTCTGGCATATGTATAAAAATTCAGGTGGCTGTAGATGTGTCTTTATAGTTGGCAGTTCTATTCCATTCTGTTTATCTGGTCTACCCATTGTCTGTTGTTGTGCCAGAACCATATTGTTTTGTTACCATTATTCTGTAGTGTAATTTGAACTTAGCCACGGCCTCCTCAGCATTTTTCTCTGGGGATTGCTTTGGTCATTTGGAATAGTTTGATTCTATATGAATTTCGAAGGTTTTTTTTTTCTATATCTGTGAAGAATTTCATTAGAATTTTTATGTGGAGTGCTTTGAATCCACGGATTTCCTTACATGTGTAGCCATTTTCATAGTTATTAATTCTGCCAATGTGTGAACATGAGTGTCTTCATGTTCTTGAACCTCTTCAGTGTATTAAAGCTTTCATTGTGGAGGCCTTTCCTTTCTGGCTTTATTCCATGTACTCATGGAGGCTGTTATGAATGGGATTTTTTTTTCAAGGATCGCTTGCTTGGAGATTTTATTTGTATATAGAAAAGCTGCTGATTTGTCTATGCTGAATTTGCATTCTACTTTGTCAAAAACATTGAATGTTTGTAATTTGCAAATGTTTTCTGATGGTACCTTTAGGGTCTTTCATGCATAGGATCATGTCATCTCCAAATGAGGACAAACTAACGTCTTCCTTTCCTATTTGCATCACTTTTATTTCCCTTTCTTCTCTGATTGCATGGGCTAAGACTTCAAGCACTGCTCTGAGTAAAATTGGGGCATGGCCATGCTTTGTCTCGCTCCTTATTTACTGGGAAATGCTTTGATGTTTCAATACTGCCTGTAGATTTGTTGTATGCCGCTTTTATTAGGTTGAGATATTGTCTTATATTGCTTGTATTTTTCAGAGCTCTTATGAAGGGATGTTTTACTGTGTCAAAGGTCTCCTCTGCATCTGTTGAGTTGCTATTGTTTATTGATTTGCATACATTGAGCAACCCTTTCATCCCTATAGTGAAGCTAAACTTGATCGTGGCACATAATCATTGAGATGTTTTTCTCAGTTATATTGGGAATATTTTTATCTATGTTCATCAACAAGATTGGCCTCTAATTTCTTTTCTTTTTTTCTTTATCTGGTTCTAATATCAAAGTAACCATGGAGTTTTTTCACAAGTCTGTTTGGGTTATGTTCATTCTACTTACCTAGTTCCTCTAAGATCCTCACCACCTCCCTACCCATCCAATTTCATTCTCATTCTCTCTCTCTCTCTCTCTCTCTCTCTCTCTGTCTCTCTCTCTCTCCAAACTAAATAAACAATAAGACAAAAAGTAACAAAACAGAGTAAAACAAAAAGTTCGCTAAATAAATGGAATCCACTTTATGTTGGCTAACAACTCCTAAGCATGGTGCCTGGCTCAGTGTAACTGATACACCTGTGACATGCCACTGAAGAAAACTGATTTTCCCAGCAGTTATCAGTTGCGCATAGCTTCTTGGTTAGGGGTGGGATTTATGTCCATTTCCCCTCTTCCATGTTGGGACTTCGCCTGGTTTGGACCTGTGCATGTTTGTATGTCACAGTCTCTATGTGTCCATATGTACATTAGTCCCATTGGGTCTGGATGATGCTGTTTCCTTGTAGTCATCCGCCACCTCTGGCTCTTAGAATGTGTCTGCCTCCTCTTCCACAGAGATCCCTGAACCTTGAGGGGAGGGGTTCAATGAAGACATTCCATTTAGGGCTGAGTGCTCCAAAGTCTCTCATTCTGTGCACCTTGTCAGTTGTGGTGACCCTGGATATGTATGTATGTGTATGTATATGTATGTGTGTATATATATACATATATATATACACACATATTCACCTTCTAGATTATGGAATAACTTAAGAAGCAAGACGTTAGAATTCAGATGCCAAGGGATTTGGAGATGGAATTACAATCCCCTTTCCCCACTGGAGCTGATGCGTTCTTAACTTAAGGAGACAGCCCCTGGCAGTGCAGGGTGAGGATTGCAGTGGTTCACACTCAGGAGGGCCCACGGAAAAATCCATTCTCCACTGGCTTTATTGTAGTCATAAACCTTAATTTCTGTTTCATTTTTATTCCTGGTAGTTTCATGTGCAGTGCTACCGGTGACCAGAAACAAAGTCAGGGTTCAAGTTGAAGGATCGTGATGAGAAATTGTGGCCTTTCTATAATTGAGAGCCATGAGGTTAGAAGACCTAAGCAGCAAGGCTTGGGTTAAAGAGGTAGGCAAGGGCAGGGACGCTGACTCGGGAGCTTTGCCCCTAACCAGGTAGTAGGGGGTCCGACTCAAGAAATCTTCAAAAGAAAAGTTGAAAGGTTTTATTCGGGAGGATGGGTTGCCAGGCTCCTGCTTAGGGTCTTAGGTGAGGAAGTGTGTGTGGCGTGCAGACGGGGACTTGGAGGAGCCCAGGGTACTTCTGCAAACCCTTTGGGTTTCTCCCTTTCTTGCATCACTTAGATGTGCGCACAAAGCAATGGTACGAAGCTAGGGTTGACGAGACGGAGCATTACTCAAGGGTAAATAACTCTGTCTGGCAAGTCCCTAACCCTGTCCCCAGCTGCACCTTTCTGCCTTCTCTTGGGGATTACAAAGAGGTGTAAGTCAGAAGTTGTTGGAAGTTCTTGAACTTTCTAGAGACCACCATATCAGGGCTTCCAGCTGCTACCAAGTACTTGAAGTGCAACAGAATTGTTTTTCTTTCCCTCCTGGTTATGGATGCTTGAGACACCAGTTCAGCCATCAGGTCAGTTCATCTCCAGGCAGGGAGGAAATGGAAGTGTAGTATTCCAGTCTTCCTGGAGGGGATCTGATAGCCCCTGAAGTCACGATATATCCATTGGTTTTGATGAATATTCCCAGTCAGGGCAGTAACCTGATGGATGTCACTATACACAGGCTCCCAACTACAAAGGGTCTTCGGTAGATGGGTTTTCCATTAACCTCAATGTTTTGCCCAGATTCAGATCTCTCCAGCTCTTGGAGTTGTCTTTTGGTTGCATGTATGTGCCTCTCTACTGCTGCCCACTTAGGGCAAACACCTCAGAGACCTTGCAGGAAGTGAGGGTGATGGATGGCTGTAATGAGCTCATGCTGTTTTGATGGTCCTCTCATGTGTACAATCATAGCTCTCTCCCTTCCAAGCCAAACCCACCCTGTGCCAGGCAGTAGGTCCCTGAAACGGGGGGCCAAGTTCCCTTTGGCCTGGGTATCCTAAATGCCCCCTTCATCCCCTACCATCTGTTTCCAAGCAGACTCTGTTTCCACGAGCCTCTGCCTTCCTTCATTTCCCACAGCAGGACAGAAGAACTCATGGACAGGAGTTTGGAGCTGACTTTAGCAGCGTCAGAACTGCCTTAAACACAGTCACTGGCTGGGTGAGGGTGAGCAGGACAGGAGAGGTCGGTGTTTTGGAGAAGGCCATACAGCTACTTGGCCAATGCCTTGGCTTTCTTTCCTTCCTCATGTCACTCGTAGCATAAACGAAGGCTATTTTCAGGCTGAGAACATCTCTGCCCCCAGCGTGGTGCCATTTGGTTCATACTCTATGACTGACTTCCATCTGCTGCCACAGAGAACACCTCACTTTTCAGGCCCCCGAGCAGATGGCCGGGAGGGAGAGCCAAGTCTGGGAAAACGGGCAAAGCAAGGGAGAGCATAGGCTGGGAGTTGAGTCTTGCAGCAGGAGCTCCTGCTGAGTGTATGGTCATGACAAAATTGTATAATCTCTCTGAGGCGAGGCGGTCCTGCACACTAAAGTAACAGTAATCCCCAGTTCTGTTTTACACCGAGAGATTGAAGGGGAAAGAATAGGATTGCAAGATGGAACTGGAGAAAGGGGCTGCCAGAGTTCCTTGTTGAAATAAGAGTATTAAGAGTATGTGGGGATTTCCTCCCCTGCGTGTGTTAGTCTTGTGGGTTCTTGTTGATGTTTGAGCTAAGTAAGTACAAGCCATATCATGGATGAGAGCCAGTTTCAGGCCCACTGAGATTCCTCAGAGAGTTGACCAGGAGCAGAGTGTCTTCTCCAGTTAGACCTTTGCTGTTGACTCCATCAGGGAAATTTCCTGTGGCAGCCTAAGGCCAGAACTCAGGGCAGGGAAGAAGACTGGAGACCCTTTCCATTACTCTAGAATTTTTCTAGCATGGCCCCATGGAGCCACAGGCCCAACTCCTCACATGGCCCCATGGAGCCACAGGCCAACTCTCTCAGAGCTCTTCTTTCCACAGAGCCCAGAGGCCCACTCCTTTTTCTTCTGTAATCCTCACACTGCCCACGCTATCCCTAGAGCTCTCTGTCTTGAGACCATACGTGAGGGGGCCTTGTCTTCCATCTCAATCCCACCCCTGGTTCCTCACAAGCCAGGTGTGGCCAGGTCTTCACAGGTTTACTGGCTGTCACCATGGTGGGGGAGGCTCTAGGCATGCCAAGTGAGATTGGACTGAGACTTATGGAAAGGAGCATCAGAGAATGAAAAGGAGGCAAAACAGCAATGACCTCTTCCTGAACATCTCCCAGGGACATATCTGGAGGCCAGGACTGGGAGCTCTTACATACTCCACGGGGAGATGTCCCCATGTCTCAGATGGGGGACTGTGAAGCAGTAAGGAAGCAGAATGAAGATTCAATCTTTCAGAGGTGCAGACTTAAGACTCAGCCCAGCCCAGACACACAGAGGTTGGGTGATGTGCCCATGTACTCGGACTATTGAAAGCCCTACATGGATCCTGCTATTGGACCATAGGCTTTTCCTCTCGGCTGGGACTGTGATTATCTTGTATCTTACCAGTTCAGGTGAGAAGGCTTGTCAGGGTCCTTTTGGGATTCCCAGGGAAGGAGGTTGTGTTTGATTCACAGTGACTGCCCAGAGCTTGTGGACAAGAAGGGAGAGAGGTGTTCACTTGACCTTTCTGCAAAATCTGCTATGAGTTCCTGCGGCCCTGGTCACAGCCACAGCCTCTACGTGGCTCCCCAGGCTGCAGTCCCTATCTGTTCCCATTCCCCCACCATGAGCGCGTCATCACTGCTTCCTAGGATCTCACATTGGCATTCTTTAGGGTTTCAGTTAAAACTGCACCAGGGAGGTCTCCCCTGTTGGCATCTCAGTTGGCACACTGGCTGCAGGTGGCCTCAGGAGTTGTGATTGTATCCGGTCCAATCTTCCTTCAACGCAAGAGGACAGTCCCGCTGTTATCTGCTCCAAACCAGTGACCTCCCACCCCAGTGCACAGAGAGCTGACTCTCCCTAGGACAGTGCTTGGCTACATCAGCAAATTCCAGTCTCCTGTGGTGGGCTATAGACAGGGCACTCTGAGCCTTATCCTGATGCCAGTAGCCTGGGTCAGCTCTCCTTAACAGGTGACAAACCCATATGTCTGGTTTTACTCACTCATATTTCATTCATATTTGAAAAACTCTCACTAAATAAGAAGGACTCAGCCAGGCAGTGGTGGTGCACACCTTTAATCCCAGCACTTCGGAGGCAGAGGCACAAGGATCTCTGAGTTCTAGGCCAGCCTGGTCTACAAGAGCTAGTTCCAGGGCAGGCAACAAAGCGACACAGAGAAACCCTGTCTCAAAACAAAAGCACACAAAAAAGAAGAAGAAGGGATAGCTAAAATAGATACTTCATTTTCAGGATCCTATGTGGGTTCCCATGGTGGTAGAGTGCAACTTTCAGCTCAGAAAGTAACCTTTTGAACCTGTGAAGAAGCAGGTTTCACTGAAAACCTCAAATGCAACTTTGGTCAATTTGGGTAGAGACAAAGAATATTCTGGAAGGTTCTCCAGTTAGCCATTTACCTGCGAGCCTTAACAATTTAACAATGGTTTGTACCTTCGTTTTCTTTTACATGTTTTCTTCATCAGTTAAGGAGGAGTAATGAGCTCCCCAGACTGTTTATATGTTTTCTCTCCTGGGTTTCCAGAACAAATCTGCACTGAATGTTGGTATAGTCTTGGCACCTCCATTGCTAGACAAAGAGAATCACTGAATGTGGTATTCTATGTGCCAGGTGGTCACCCCGGTCACTATAGAGTGACCGTGAATTACATGTAAAAACCTCATCCGGTAACTCAGCAAACCTGTATTGGCATTACCTTCCATTTGCAAGTGGGGAAACTGAGGCTCAGAGAAATTAAGTGATCTGGCGAAGGACACTCACCTGTACCAGGATCAAATTCAAATTCTTAACTCCAAGGCCCCTGCCCTCAGCTCCACCCTCAGCAAAGCAGGCATTATTTTCTCTTCTTTTTCTTGGAAATGTTTGTAAGAATTTCCAGGACAAGGCTGGGCTGGGAAGGCCCCTGCCTGACCTGCTATTTAAACCACTCCAAATGCTGAGCACCCGCCAAGCCACAGCACACGTGGCCTTGGTTCAAACAAGTAAGCAAGGGCCATTGCACTTTTCATTAGCATCTGGGATGAGAACAAAAGTTGCCATCAGTCACTCAGCTCTGGAGCCAAGCCACCGGCTTCTGGCTGGCCAGACACTCAGGTATCCTTCAGGCCCGAGGAACTGTAGGACGCACGGGGACTCGGCAGGCTTTGAGAGCCCTCCTGTCCTCACTGTGATCTGCGGGCAGTCCTCCCATGGAGCTGTTCGGTTGCTCTATGACTTGGTCATTGCAGGTTATCTGAAGGTGCATTTGGTATGTCTAGAGCTGTCCGAACACCCGAGACACTGTAGGGGAGGGGACGGGGTGGGCAAGACGAAAAACGAAAGAAGTACAGGAGCCAGGCTTCCTTCCCTGCTTAGGGCCGACTCACTTTTCACACTTTCCCTTGCCATATGCGCAAGTCTGTACCTGCTAATTCAGCGCGTACTCTTATAGCGCTTCTTCCCAGCAGCCTCTCTGGTTACTTTCATGCGCTTAGTGTTAACTAAGCAACTTCTGGGGGAGCAGACATGCCTGTAATTGGTAGGAGAATAAGCATACGTACAAGCATACACACCCCTAGGTCTGTGTGTACACATGAATCCTGTCTTCAAAGACTTCATATAACAACGCAGTTTTCTTCAGATGTTAGGCATTTTGTACTTCTAACGAAATTCATTTGCTGCCGCGTTTCCCAGGGTAAGTTTTGGTATCTGCTCCCGTGGAGGCTGCAGGCTTCCCGATGCATGTTGGTCCCTATGGCCCTGACTTCCGAGCCTTGCTTTAGGATAGCCAGGAAGGCATTTCCACGTAGCTTGGTGTCCATCATGAATGCCATCACGTTGTGTGGTTCTGCCTTGTGTCGTGGTAGCTGGTGTTCTCCTGGGTTATCGGTGTGCAGACTAAGCTGTGACTTCGTGCAGAAGCTGACAGAGAACCAAGATCTGAATTGTGAGCTTCAGATCACAGAAGCCTCTAGGCTTTCAAAGTCTCCAGGCCTCAGATATATGGAGTTTCCACCTTGCAGCTGCTGTACCTAGGACCATACTGTGTGCTAAAGCAGGGATCAGAGGTCACAGTTATAGGCTCAGTTTGACTCACAAAAGCACTGCCTTTGACATTTGTTAGTATAATCTGAATGCCTTCCAATGCGGCGTTCGTTCTTCAGGGCAATGTCCAGTCTCTCCTGCTCTGTTTCTCCTTTCCTTTGTCACCTGCCCACTCCTTCCTTAGGAGATATTCTCACACGTAAGTCCCCTATTAGTTCTTAAGTGGAGGTTGTGTCACATGTCCAGACTCCCGCAGCAAGAATCAGAACTGAGGGTGGCGTTTATCTTTCCTAAGGTCTGATTCTCCCCTTTAACTCCACTGTGCTACAGCCAGTTTAATTTTCATCATTTCGTTTGCAAGCTGCTACCGACATGGTCCCAGTGACAAGTTCATTCTATGACTCAAAATACTTAACTTGGAACTCTGTACCTAAGACTGGAGGATGGGTTGGAGGTAGAAAGGAGGAATGGAAAAGAGGGAGGGAGGAAGAGAAGTACCTTTCCTTCCTTCCTTCCTTCCTTCCTTCCTTCCTTCCTTCCCTCCCTCCCTCCCTCCCTCCCTCCCTCCCTCCCTCCCTCCCTCCCTCCCTTCCTTCGAGACAGGGTTTCTCAGTGCTATGGAACCAGTCCTGGAACTTACTCTGTACACCAGGCTGGCCTCAAACTCACAGAGAGTCACCTGCCTCTGCCTCCCAAGTGCTGGGATTAAAGGTGTGCGCCACCACTGCCCGGCAGAGAAGTACCTTTCTTGAATAGCCACCAAGCAGTGACTAGCAGACGAAAGGAAACTTAGCTTGTTGACAGAGATGACAGTGTAGCCTGGTGGACGATTTTTAGTCCTAAGTCGAGGACAGTGAACAATCTGGACAGCACTTTAGCAACCCTAGCCCTCAGTCTTCGGGAACTCTCATAAAAAAAAGACAGTGGTGAACTGGACCCTCCTTCTATTGCCTTCTGCCACTTGAGTGTTCTCTGGGGTGGGTTGGTTGCTGAGCCACCTCAACGACTGCCCCTCCATTCCCCATCGCCCAGTCCCTTGCTTTCACTGCTGTGTGGTTCATTCAAGTGCCATGGATGGGCTCCACCTCTCTGGGCCACCATACTACATTTGGCCCACTTTAGGTCGGTAGTTCCCAAACTGTTCTGTGGAACCCCGCCATAAACGCAGAAGTTTCTCGGGTGTTTTGGAGGAAAAAAGGAGCAGCTGGCCTCCTCCCCTAGTTCAAGCAGAGCAGGCAGATCAGGTAGATCAGGTCTCCTCTTGGCCTGTTAAGCCTCAGGATGTTGGGAGGTCTTACTGGGATGAGGTCTTGCGTCTCAGGGTCTGCTCCATATGGGGATGTGTCTAGAAAGTCCAGCTCTATGGTGAGGAGAGAATCTTCAAGGGCCAGCTTAACACTCCAAAAGAGTACAGGGATTTTACAGGGAAAATAGAGAGGCTGGTAGACTATTTCCTTCCTGCAACTCCTCCAAAGACCACTGTGCATAAATGTCCCCTCAGAAACCATCAGGCTCTTGTGTCTAAGAGTCTTTTGTGAACTGACACAGGTGTGTGTGTGTGTGTGTGTGTGTGTGTCTATCTGTCTGTCTCTGTCTCTCTGTGTGTCTGTGTCTGTGTGTGTGTGTGTGGCCAATGGAGAACCAGACCTGGGCCAGAGGTCCTGGCCATACCTAGCCCAGCGTTCACATTCTTGGGGGGGGGGGGATCTGGGACAACCCTGCCCAGAATACTCTTTACCTCCCTCGCCTCTCCGTGGTCCAAGTTTTCTGGTTTGGGCTGACAGCCTGTCCCCTTCACATCCACCAATAAGCATTCTTTGTCCAGTATCCCATGGTCAATTGCTCAGCGTTCTGTAATTCGATTTCTGTCATCTCTGTTGAACCAAGTTCAGCTTGCTGCAGTAATCACCACCATCAGTATAAAGCTGAAAATGCAATCACTGCTCCTGCCATGGCCCGCCGGCAGGTCACGGCAGGTCATCCTCATCCGTTAGGTGTCAGCCTAAGAACAGTGAGGAGGAGGCGTGGGGCATCCCTTAGCCTGGGGTGTCCTGCTGGTTGTGGGGCTCCAGTTCCTCTCACCTGACTATTCTGTCACAGTGGAGACTGGGACTGCAGATGCTGGGGACCCTCCCTCCTCCAGGGGAGCTTGGGTGAGAAGCAGGCCCCAGGAACTGCCTTTACTGCGTGGCTTAGACAATTGTACATGTTCAGCAAATGCTGACACCCCACCTTCCATGTGGCTTGGGAAGTCACTCAGAAGCAGTTACAATGCAGGGGACTTACATCCTGCTAGGTTTGAGAAGCGTGGTCTGGGTGAAAATGGTCCAATCTCCAACCTGGAGGATCTGGCGGGTGTGGTAAAAAAACATTGGTGTGGCCTTGGGGACCTGATGGGGACTCTGGGAAAGAACTAAACTAAGGCCTAGGTAGGAGGTAGAAGAAATTGTCTGGGAAGCAGGTGAGGCCTGGGCAAGGTACAAGGTTCTGAGAGGCATAGCGGCGGGGAGCGAGGGGAAGGTCAGGCAAAGCAAAGGGTGCTGGGGTCGGGGAGACAACAGCAACGGCCTGCTGGTGACATCCAAGATAACTGTGAACTCAGACATAGCAATTGGTCACCACAGCATATCTGAGTTACTGGTCTCTCCGGGGAGGGTAGAGGAGGCAGCAAGATGCAAGGACATGAACTTTGGGAGGGGCAGCTGGACTTGGGCTAACCAGGCTACCCTCAGAATCAGGCAGCAGCTGCCGGACCAGGAAAGATGGCCTCTGTCTAGGGGTCCCAGGCGGAGACAGTGAATGACGGACACCTTCTAACAACCCCATACCTTCAGGTTCGAGAACCAGGGCTGGAGCTGTGGGCTCCCAGTTCTCCGCTTCTTTGTCCTGGCCTCTTTTCTTACAGACGGCCCACATTGTGGGCACTGGAAAGCTGGAGGCTGCCAATGTCAGTGGTCTTAAGCTGACCACAAGTCACAGCTCTCCGTCACTCTTCTCAGAGGGGCCTGGATGGAACCGCTGGCCCTATGGCTCCCTCAAGGTCAACAGTGGCACCTTCCTTTCCTCTGACCTTCCCGTGGCTGGTGTCTGTCTACGCACTAAAGCCCCGAGAAAGATAGCTTTAGAAGCCGCGTGACTGAGCAACTGAGAGAAAGGGGACCAGGCATTTCCTGGCTGTCATTCTGTTGTAAGCCTCACCTGCTCAGTCCTACAGGTCAAGAATGTGTTTTTCAGAGAGCTCACATGCCTCACATATACCGCCACAGAGCCCTTCCTAGGCGGCCTGCTTTGATTTGAAAAATCTGGCTGGAAGCGTCTGCCCTTTCCGCATTTAGCTCGTTTCCACGGGTGCAAGCTGGTATTATTAGAGCCATGGTTGCAAGTTGTGCATTCTTTGAGCTGTGTTGTTTTCAGGTTACTGTGCTGGACGCTGCTCTAGACTGATGTAGCTTTGAGTTCAAGTAAAGTGTGTGTGTGTGTGTGTGTGTGTGTGCACGTGTGCACGTGTGCACATATGTATGTCTGCAAGAGATAGATTAGAGGCAGAAAGACCGAGATAGAAGAGAGACAGAGAATTCATTGTTGGGGGCAGGGGAGCTTATGCAAGGTTCCAGTTCCACATAGTGGATCACTTTGGTCCAAAAGTTGGCAGAGATGGCCTGTGTCTCAACGTCAGGATTCAGTACCTGCCTTCATGTGAGGTCTCAAGCAATCACATGTTCTTCGATTAAGTCAGAATGAGCTGGGGGAGGTCATGGTGCAGGTTCATGGAGAACTTGGTGTCTGTGAGTTTTAAAACTCTGCGAAGTTCCCGCGAAACCCTAGGTATTCCACGTGTCGATGGCCGCCCAGCTTGTCCTCAAGCTCTGAGTCGCAAAAGCAGCACTATTTTTCTTGTCTTGCAAACCTAGGATGTGGGCAGCTGAGCAGGGTCAGCTGCTCCTGTCATGTTCTACTTCAGTTGAAAAGCTGGAGCTAGAACCATCTGAGGCTGGCTCACGTGGCTGGCAGCAGAAGCTGTCTCCCCACGGAGACCTCCCCTAGGATACGATGGCCTCTCCATGTGGCTGTCTGGCTTTTGCACAGTATGAGGTGGGGGCCAGTGAGGAGAAAGATTAAGAAGAGGAAGAAGAAGAAGAAAAGAAAGAGCCCCCCCCAAAAGCTCTCACCCTTTCTAATTTCTCAGAAACAGCAAAGCATTGCTCCACTTCACTGGGTTGCTGGAAGTGAGTCTCTAGCAAGGGTGGTGTTACACACCTGCCATCTCAGCACCTGGGAGGCCAAGGCAGGAGAATTGCCACAAGTTCCAGGACAGCTTGGGCTATAGAGTGAGATCATATCGAAAAACAGTCGCTCCCAGGTCTCAGAATATGGTCAATTTTACTCAACTGAGATGTTTTTGTTTTTGTTTTCTGGAAACAGTGGCCCTTATTACCCATCCATCTCCAGGGTGTCAGATACGTGGATGGGAGGAAGGGAAGGGTAGAAGGCTGTGCTACATGACCCTAGCTTGTGTCACGTTAACAAAGAAAGTAGTTAGCACGTCTGACCCAAGATATCAATAGTAGGAAGACTGAGAAACCCTAGTCTAAATTAATATAAAAAAATAAAAATAAACAATCTGGTAGAAAGCGGGCAAAGACTTGAGTAGAATTTCATGGACAAGAGAAGCCTTAAGTCTTGCAGAGAACTCCCTGGTTTACATTCTGACCACATTGAGCCCACACAGTACAGTCAAAAGACTAATACTGAATGTCAGTAAAGACTCAGGAACAGCTAAGGCTCTCCTCGCCACCAGTAGAAAGTGCAAAAAAAGGTTTCAGTACTTGGGCCATAGCATTTGTGCCAGCTTCAAGTGGGACCAACCTAAAGCTCAACAACTATTAATGGGATATGTAAATGGTACGCGGATAAGCGATGGCAAATAATTAATCTTCACCTTTTCTTTCTTCGGGATTGTTTTTATGATTCTGGGAAGAGAACCCGGGTCAAGTTCTCTCCACTGTGAGCTACGTTTCAAAATTCGTACAGACACACACACAGGTTGCCATGACACGTGTCGCTTGTGATTGTCCAGGCAGACAAGAAAAGGGGCCAGACTCAGGGGCTGGGCAGGAGATAGCAGCAGACTCTGTTAGTAGAGCCAAGGCATGAAGAACAATCATGAACCCCTAAGCAGAGAAAGGGGAGGGTCCTCCTCCTGCCAGTGCCCAGGCTTGCACGGGTGCGTAGAAGCTCTGTCAGTATTCACGCATGGGTCACATCTGTCGTGTCCTGGGTCTCACTGGCCCTGAGTGGTGTAGAGTCAGCACCCTGGGGACACAGTCCCTCTGTGCTCTCGAGTCCACAGAGGAGACTGACTTGATGAAGTGTGTGGGGTCTACCCGGCCGTCTTTCACAGTCAGACATACTGGAGTGGTTCATGTCCTTTTTACACTTTTATGGATTGGCGTCCTCATGGAAGACCTCTGGGCGCGCCTCTGCGTTTCCAGACTTTGTGAGAACCTGACAGTTCTGCAGGTTTCCTCTTCCTTAGGGACTTGCGAGGAGGATGCTTCTGTGACATCTACCGTCTCACTTCCCCACCACCTGTCCCTCTACCCCACTGGTGTCCACAGGGGGGGCAGATTGGAGCCCACGCCTCAGCTGGAACCGCGTCTTCTCTTTTTCAATAATACCAGTAACATTTAGGTGCAAATGGAAAGAGCCACACTTTTATTTTTGAGTGGCCTTTTTCAAATGCTAAGTGCTTTGTTGGGAAACATCAAAATAGGTTGTGTGTAACTTGGTCTGCTCGTAAAAAGAGTCTCATGCTTGGTATATTTAGACAGGGGAAGTAGCTTATTATTTATTTATTTTTTGGGTAATGTTTTGGCTTTTTTTTTTTTCCTTTTAAACCAAAAAGTGCCTGGAAAATTCCTCCACCTTCTCCACTGCTGGTGGTTTTCCTGGCCTCAGAATCCTGGTACAGGCTCCTGTTTCCCTGACTGAGGAGGGAGATACAATGAGTTTTGTGGGACCTGGGCTCTGCTTTCCAAAAGGCGTCCTGATGGGACTGGGGCTGGTAATGGCCAGAGTGGCAGAGTTCTGAGGCTGAAGGGGGGGGGGCCTTTTGTAAGTAGATGAGGTGGTAATTTAAAGGAGATTGCTTGGACCACTCTCTGGCTGTCGTTGTAGCTTACGTTGAGGTTTTGTCCATTTGCACTAAAATACAAGGCACATCAAATAAATTTTGCTGAAGGCCTCAAAATAAAGAGGGTTTGATAACACATGCTCCATTAAAAAACAGCTTGAGGGTCTGGGGAGCTAGCTCCGTCATTCCAGAAAGACAGGAGGATCTGAGTTCAAGCCCTACCACCCACTACAAAAGCTGGATATGGTGATGCAGGCTTAGAATCCCAGTGCTGGGGGACAGACAGGTCCAGCGAGCTCAGTACCCAGCCAGCCTAGTCAAATCAGTGGTCCTAGGTCACAGGGAGAGAGCCTGTCTCAAAAGACAAGGTGGGCCGGGCGGTGGTGGCGCACGCCTTTAATCCCAGCACTAGGGAGGCAGAGGCAGGCGGATCTCTGAGTTCGAGACCAGCCTGGTCTACAAGAGCTAGTTCTAGGACAGGCTCCAAAACCACAGAGAAACCCTGTCTCGAAAAACAAAAAAAAAAAAAAAAAAAGACAAGGTCGGTGGCAGCTGAAGTTGACCTCTGACCTCCATGCATTATAAACACATGCGCATGCATGCACGCTCACACATGGAAAACCCAAACTAAAACCCAGCTTGAAACCCCTCTTAAAACACACGTATCTTCTCCTCCTTCCAGAATCCAATCTCCCCAGCTCCTTCCTTCTCCTTTTTCCTCAAGCTAGTCCTCAGCCCTTGCTCAAACCAAAGACGTTCCACCCATGCCCTGCAAAATCTGATCTAGCTTTGGCTTCCGTGCCCAGACCTCAAGAGTCCAAACCAACAGGGTGTTCAGCAAACGATGTTCCCTAAAGACCTCGGCTGCAGATGGCATAGGGGTGTTTTTATAGCAAGCCAGAACAGTAGACAGTAATGTGAGAACCAAACATGAAAACTAAAGGCTTTCTGAGTACTCGGATGCATGGCGCCCTAGTCTAGGACAATGATCCTTCACCTCTCTCCAGCCTTTGTTTGCCCCTCCCACCCAGGGCAGGACCCTTTCTTGAGGATACCTTCAGCAGTTCCTGCCTTTGTAGTTATCGTAGGAGCATGGTCCAGGGGAGGTGTCTTCCTGCAGCCAGACCTTCAAGGCTGAGGAGCAGCTGAAGCAGCTGGAGCAGCTGGAACAGCTGGAGGTCCTCACAGTAGTCCTGAGCCTTCATCACCAATCTGTGGCTGCCTGAAACCGGGCAGAAAACAGAATGTCAGGCAGGCACCCCGAGATGCACAGATCAGGCAACTCATTGCCGTGCAGATCCTGTGATTGGCAGATAGACAAATGAGTGTGTAAATGGCAGGGACTAATGTGTTGAAGGGGGTGTCAAGGATGGAGGGGTACAGCTTAGAAACACATTAAGCAGAGAGAGAGAGCTCCCCAGTATTTCCTGGAAGAGCTGTTTAATGTGGCAAGACCAAAGAGAATGAATGCCATGGTTTCTCCACGCCAGGCTGGTATGGAACACTCTGCCGGCCATCAACTTGTGTCTGTCCTCAAAACATTCCTGAGAGGTTGCTGGAAGGGAGAAAAACAAACCAGAGTTGTCTCGATTGAAAGCCGCCGAGTCCAGTGACCCTCCAAGCCTTGCTGTGCCAAGGAGCTGTGCTGGCTTGCTAGGACTCCTGTGCTAAATACTCTCGTATGTTTTCTTCAGCCTCATCTGCCTTCCATCAAGAGAAAGTGCCCGGATATTGCGGAGCATCTGAATCAAACATCCTTTGATTTTGTTTAGGGACACGGCTAGTACATATTTCTTGTTATTCAAGATGCTCACTTGTGGGAGCAGAGTTGTCCCAGATGAACGGAGCTCGTGGTATAGCCAGGATGGTGGCTGATGTAATCAGCCCTACCAGGAGGTTTCACCTATGCCCACAAACCCTCCCCACAGGTTGTGGTTTTTCTCATGGAACTTCTCTGGTTTCTGTCTAAGCAAGACACTTTTGTCCATTCTGTCCCCTCTAGCTACCCCAGGTCTCTGCAGATTTTCTCTGGTCCTTGCTTCTGACTCCACTTGTCCAAATCTTAGCCGTTGTGCAAGTTCAGGAGCAATATTCCGTCTCTGTGTTGCTTGGCAGCAGCTGATTGAACTACACTCCTTGGTAATGACATGGGAAATCCCAGAGTTCTCTCTTCTGTGTTTGTCTGGGGTTCGCATCCACCATGCTTATGGAGAGAGGCCCTGAGCACATCTTTGATGGTCAAGGTGATCCCAAGAGCCTGTTTCACAGTGCTCACACAGCACCTCAGATCCACAGGGAACTTCAGCTTGGTCTCTATGGCCACTTGGTCTAGAAGAGCTAGTTCCAGGACAGGAACCAAAAAGCTTCGGAGAAACCCTGTCTCGAAAATCAAAAAACAATCAGCTGGGCTCAGGGCTGGGCCAGATGACTGGCCTAGCGCTGCCTAAACTGGAAGGGGAAAGGGGAAAGGGTGGCTCTGTGCTGGAAACTGTCACCTGCCTTTACTTCCCTGGGTACCAGGCAGCATCAGGCACCAAGGGGGCTGTGTGGTGGCTCTCCCATTCAAGTGCTTATTCCTTCTGGCTTTCTTTCAAGTGTTTCTGAAGCTTGGCCTGTGGTTACCACCCTCCCCTCCCCCTTAGGCATCATCTCATGTCTTCTCCATGGCTGTTGTGGACCCTGTACACCTGTGGAAAGAGAACTGTAAGGGTGGGGAACTGACTCATGTTTGGGGTCCCCCAAACATGAAAGGGAGAGAAAACTCCCAAGCTCCCAATTCTAGTGGCAGGTAAGCAGCAGAAGAGGGACCATGCGCAGAGGGGATTGTGGGAAGGCCGAAGAGGTCAGTGTTTGCAAGGGTCCATAAGGGTAGTAGTATGGTGGCGGGGGGGGGGGGGAATCTCCAGGCCGGTACAAGCAGAGGTTCCTGTCTGCTATGTCCTGCTCTGTGAGGAGAGGGCTGGGCTCTCCACAGCTGCCTAGCCCAGCCCTGCAGGCCACAGTAGCCTGTGGGCACCCTCCCACCCCCTGGGCCCTTGCTGGCTTGTTAGTGCTACCCTTCTTCTTGGCTCAGCTGCTAGAGCCATGGCAAGGCTGCCGTTATGAAATATGTGCTTGGATTCTCTGGAAACTTCTTGAAGTCGGAAAGAAAAGTTTGCCTGCTGGTTCTGAAATGGCTTCCCTTGCCATCATGAGGAAGTAAACAGGCCCGAGCTCCAGGGAGCGGCTTGGGACACACTGCTCAAATTGTAGGGTGCCACCAGCCTGAAGTGTGGGCAGCCAGACTGGCCTGCAGAGCCCAAGTGTTTGCCCAGGTGGCTTGGGCAGACCAGCCTGGGGCACACGGGGGTGGGGGACACTGTGGCCTGAGGAAGAGCCCTAGGGGGTCCAGGTCAGGAAGCCAGATGTATTTGGTGTTGCACTGAAAAATCCCAGAAGTCTTCCTGGGGGTCTTGCGACCGATGGTCAAGGCATAGGCAGCTTAGAAGCTGCCTGGCTCCCCACTGTGGGGCCACCATGCCTTAGCTTCATTAGCGGACAAAGCCACTCTCTGTCCTCACTAGCTACAGGCCAAGGAAGGCACAGACCTCTCCCAGCACCTGGGGCCTGGGCCAGGGATGGCCTGAGGGTTCCTTCCCTCTGCACCTCCTAGAGGAGGAACTGTGCCTGACTTGAAGCAGCGTGGCCCATTCCAGCTGTCAGCTGCTGGAGCTGCAGATTTTCCAGCCAAGCTAGAAACCCAGAGACGTGTGTGAAATTTCTCAGTTGTCACAAATTCTCCCAAACACCGTGTAGGCTGAACCAACCACATCTGCCAGCCAGACTGGGTCCCTGGGCCGTGAGTGAGCGACTACTGCTTTCGGCTTGCAGATGCCAGGGGGTGGGGGGTGTCTCCATGCCAATCAGGGGAAACAGGAGGCAGCAGAAGAATGATTGAGGGAGACCCCAAAATCCGAAGACACAGCAGAGTGTCCTCCCACTGACTACAAAGGTCACTTCATGTGTCTTGGTTCTGGCTGTCACCTTGACGTGAGGACAGAGGGAGGCACTGGTGGTATGCTCTTTCTCCCTCTCCCTCTCTCTGCCTCCTTCTCTCTTGCATTTCTAGTCTTGGTCTACATCACTGTTGGATTGATTCACACAAGCACTGCCTAGAGGAGGTCCTCCTCCCTCTCTTGTCCCCTCCTCTGCTCAGTTTCCTCTCTCACAGGTCCTTGAGAGACACCAGTGCCCAACCCCCTAAAAGGCGTTGGCCGAGAGATGCCAGCCAATCAGTGCAATTGGCCCTATCGGTAGGGATCAATGGCAGCATCTGATCAAGGAGTGAGGAAGGCAAAAGTTTTGTGATCAGACGGAGTCCGATTCGGTCAACATCTCTCTCTAACTTAGCCACATATACCTTGAGACCATTTCCAAACTTCTTGGCCCCTCATCTGTAAAACAGGGCATCAATTCCTTCCTGGTGATAATCAGGGACGGAGATAAGTGGCAAGTGCCAAACACAGCTCCTGGACCAGATTCTGAGCTATATCGGCTGTGTTAGTTAAGGCTACTATTGCTGTGATGACACCCTGCGGCCAAAGTAACTTGGGAAGGAAAGGGTCCATTTGGCTGATATTTCCACAGCACTGTTCATCATCAGAGGAAGTCAGGACAGGACCTCAAGCAGGGCAGGAACCTAAAGGCAGGAACTGATGCAGAGGCCATGGAGCAATGTTATTTTACTGACTTGCTCTCCAAGGCTTACTCAGAACCTAGGACCACCTGACTAGGGACAGCACTGACCACAATAGCCTGGGTCCTCCCTATCAATCACCAGTTCAGTAAATGCTCTACAGGCTTACCTACAACCTGATCTTGTGGAGGCATTTTCTTAATTGAGATTAGTTGAGATTTCCCCCTTCTTGGATAACTTTAGTTTGTGTCAAGCGGACGTAAAACTATCCAGGTCACTGGTGTTGCAAGTGGTCTTGGGATCTGTTTGTTTGGAGAATAGGCTTATCTGTAGCTTTGGAGCCTGTCCTGGAACTAGCTCTTGTAGATCAGGCTGGCCCCAAACTCACAGAGATCTGCCTGCCTCTGCCTCCCGAGTGCTAGGATTTAAAGGCGTGCATCACCATGGCCCAACAGTCTGGGAATCTTAAGCTGAACCTCTTCCTGAAGACACAATACTAGGTGTTCAACAACCCACATGGAGACTCATTTGGCTGCCATCTGTGCTAAGTTATCCTTTACATAGTCGTGTGTCTATGTGTGTATGTGTGTATCCGTGTTTATGGATGTATGTGAGTACGTAGGTCAAACGACAACCTTAGCTGTCATTCCTTAGGTGTCATCAGCCTTGTTTTTTGAGGCAAAGTCTCTAATTGGCCTTGAACTCACCAAGTAGGTTAGACTGGCTGGCTAGTGAGTCCCAGGCATCCACCTGCCTGTCTCCTCTGTGCTGAGATTGCAACTGTGCTACCACACCTGGGTGGGGTTTTTTTTTTTTTGTGTGTGTGTGTGTGTGTTTTATGTAGAGTGTTAGGGATTGAACTCAGATCCCCACACTCGTAAGGTGAGCGTGCTACCGTCCTGGTCTTACGAAGCCTCTTAAACAGGCCTGCTTAGTTAACAAGCATCAGCTGGGCTCAAGCAGTTTCTCTTCCCTGCCTCCTTTCACTCTTTCCTCCCACGGTTGATTTTCCCCGTCCCATCCACTGATACACCAGTCAGGAACTCTCCACAAAAGCCTTGCACTGCCATATGGTGAGAGGCAGATAGGCAGGTGATGGCTGGGGAGGTTGAGGACAAAGGGAAGGCATGGTTGTGGCTGGGTGTGGACAGGGTTGCCATCCTGGAGATACTGGCATAAGACTTGAGAGAAGATCTGATCAGGGAAACAGGAAACAGGGAGATGAATTCCAGAGACCTGTGGAGGAGAGTGTGGAGGATGTTGTGATCTAGGAGGTAGCAGGGACGTGGGTGAGGGAAAAGAGCCGGGAAGGATCACAGGTTAGTGTTTGGACCACCCTCTGAAATTGAAAACTGTGGAAAGAGCGAGAGTTTGGCTAGTGGAGAGGATGCCCTGGACTGGACAAGATGGCCTTAGGGCTGTGAGACACCAGGAGGAACTACCCAGTAACTGGGACAAGTCTAGTCAGAATAACGCTGCATGCCATGTCTCAGGCAACTCCGTGACCTTCTCCCTCTGTTTTAGGGACTATACTGATGGTCAGAACGTGGAGAATGAGGGAGATAATGGGTCTCAGGGCCTGAAAGCAGTAAGCAGAGCTAGGCTGACTTTCTCGTCCTTGTAGCCTTGCCTGTATCCAGACCATATGCGCTGTGCTCCCGGGTGAGGCTAGATCTGCTTGTATGCTTTCCATTCACAAGTCAAAGGTGTCTGCCCACAAGAAGTCTCTCTTACTCCTATTCCCAAAGCCTCTGCCTATGGCAGCTGAGGACACGGAATGCGGGTGGTAGCCACCAGCAGGTATGTGTTTTGAGAGCTGGAAAGTGTTCTCCCCCGGGGTCCCTCTTGGTGCCTAGCTAGCAGTCCAGCCTGCCTCGGGAGGCAGGAGGAAGGCCTGTTCCACACTCTGACAAGAGCTAGGGGACAGTCATTTGAAGGGCTTCTTAGCATTCTCATTGCATTGGCTTGGTGCTTAGAAGAGAGAGAGAGAGAGAGAGAGAGAGAGAGAGAGAGAGAGAGAGAGAGAGAGAGAGAGAGAGAACGAGAACCTTATAGATGGCAAAACTAAGGCAGGGCGGAACAGGAATTGCCTCAGGCCTCCATTGAATATGAAACACGGCCAAGTGAAGCTGGAAGGCAACTTTTGGGAATTTGGCCAGGCATGGATCTCCAGAAGGCATGCCACTGCCACCAAGACCTTTGCCCTACACCCACGCTAATAGGTCCTCATCTCACCCACTCCAGCCTCGAGAGCAGCTGGTCAGTGGGCATGGACTGCTGTTCCTGTGACACCCCCCCCTTTCCCCTTTGCAAGATAAATTGAAGTTGTCTCCTGGGCTTCTATGCCAGACTCCTCCGCCCACCAGCCGGTGTCCTCTGGCAGCACATGCCCTAGGATCCTTACTGCATCTGGGAGGAAGAAGCCCAGGCCAGAAAAAAAGAAGCCATTAAAATACACAGGATGCCAGGATGGAGGGGGTGGGAACAGCTGCAGTCTCCCTATGTTTAGGCAGGTTAAAACTCTGCCTGTTCCTTCCTCTCTGGGCTTTTTGGATGACCAAGGCCTCCATGGTATGGGAATGCTACTGAAAGCCTCCCCCAGGGTGACTCACAGGCTGTGGCAGCCTAGAGAGGAATTTCTACTCGGTTCAGCTAAAGCCGGTTGAACCCGACCAGCTGCTGTACAGGGCTAACCTTCTTTCCTGTGTCCCTACCCTACTTCAAGGCCTGTCACCACAGAGCGACAGAGGTCGCAGCGGAATGATAAGGTGGCTCTCAGGCATCAGAGATGTTCAGAGGTGCTAGGACTTCTCTCCCATCCTAGAATCCAGCGAGGCAGGTACGCGGAACCCAGATGAGGGCAGCCTCTGGTTAGATGAGCAGGACCCCAGGACACAGCACCAGGCATGTTCAGTTCTCAGCATTAGAGACGTCCTCTCAATCAGCTGGTCTAAAGCCTGAATGTGAAGCTCGGGAAGCCGTATAAAGGTGGCATGAGATCATGGCACAGAGACCCGTCAGTAGTCCCTGAGTACCCAAGGTGCTGACAGTCACCTCTCTCCAGGTTCTGGTTCTCTGATCATCAATACCCTCCCGCCATGGATTTTGTCTAGGGAGGACAAGGATCCTTCTGAAAACTTTTCCTGGACTGATTTTAGCTTAGCAGAGTCTGGGACACCATACGTTCCAGACTTGAACATTCTATGTTGACTTTGGCCGTGACTGCGAAGGCAGACGGCCCAGGGCTGAGGTGGAAAGGCAGCATTCTCAGGCGGGGCCGTGCGAAGCCAGAGGAAATATGAGAAAACTGAGCCTCGGAGTCTTGTGCAGAGATACACCTGATAATTTGTGACGTAAGCAGACCTGCTCTCCGACATCATCTCTCCAGAGCTGGGAGAGTTCCGTGGTCCACCCTTCTACCCACCCCCGCTGCACCTCGGTCTGACCCTGTCCCGGGTGGGCACACCCTGTTACGCCCACCTGATTCAGGGGGCAGGGCTTCCTTTACCCACCCACACGGATCCAAGTTCCCATATAAATCGCTTAATTTTCTTTAGGCCAGACCAGGTGGGAGAGGGAAGAAAGAGCCAGGGAAAGCCCACCAGTACACGGGCACTTTCCTAATCCCTTTGCAGCATCAGACCCAGAGGCGCTCTGCTGTGGAGCTGGATGCTTCTCCTCACCAGCATGAACTCCCCAGGGGTTCAGAGTGTGACATCCATCTTCACATCCATGTCAGTCACACAGCTGACCTGGGCGCTCTGCCCCTCCTCCCCTGGTCCTGCATGTAGCCCATCACAGGCTTCTGTACCCGGTTCCTCGCCAGCAGAAATCTGCTTCTGTCTTACTCTCCTCTCTGTGGCATTCTCCTTGTGACAATAACTCGCAATGTCACTTGTAATTATTCAAGTGATAATTGGCGATTGATGGATGATTGACGTTATCCTCCCCCAGGAGATTGTAAAGCCCAAGAAAACAAAAAAAAAAAAATGGCTACTTTGTTAGCTACAAAACAAAACATGGCTACTTTGTTAGCTACTGACTCCCTACAGCCAAATGTAGCGCTGGTATCTAGTAGGTATCCCATCAATGCTTCCCAAATGAGGGCTGGGGAAAAGGACAGGGAGAGAGAGAGTGGGGTGTATGGGGATCAGGCTTTGGAATGAGACCAAGTGAAACTTAATTCTGACTCAGCTACTTCCTTCCTGGCTGTTGGACATCCAACGTCCTCAGCGTCTCTCTCTCTCTCTCTCATGTGGACCAAGCAAAGTCACTCACCAGGCCCTGCTGCCTAGAGGGTATGTCACCACATGGGGACTACAGGACAGAGCCTGGACTCTGTGATGGCGGTAGCTAGGATGCTCTCCAGTGGTTCTCACATGCTACACAACACCAGTCCGGTCCTCATGGTGTCCTCATCCTCATGTAACAGACAAGAACACAGGCTAACAGAGGCCCAGCCCCTTGTCGGAGGGAGATGGAGAAGGGGCCTAGATTTTTTTTTTCCTGACAGCTTTACTGAAACATAATTTTGTATCTATAATGCCTTCTTTTAAAGCCTGTGATTAAGTAGTTTTTGTAAAGGGTCTTTCAACTGGCATCATTATAATCCACTTTTAGGTCCTTTTTATGGGCACCCCCAACACTTAGCAGCCATTGGCTGTTGTCACTTTCCATTTGCCCTGCTCCCAGTCCTTGACAACCACTCAGCTGACTTCCATGCCTGGAAATGTGTCAACTGTGGACATTTCTTGATGGATGTATCAGACTCAGACAAGATGGGGTCTTTCTGGTCTCTTTGGTTGAGAAGGTTTTTAGGGCTCATCCATGTTGCAGGGTGTGTCAGACTTCGTCTTCTGGTCTGGCTGGCCAGCATCCTATTGTGTGGAGAAACCATACCTATTTATCCACGCGTCAATCGATGGACGTTTGTGTTGCTTCCGTTCCTGGCTGTTAGGGACAATGATATTGTGCATAAAACTTTACACGTAGATTTTTACCGTAAAGGGCAGAGAGTTTGATTTCTCTTGGATTTATATGAAAGAACGGACATTCGAGTCCTGCGGGTAACTGAGCGAGCAAAAGCCTTGAGGCTTCTGAGGTGGCCACACTGTTTTCCATGTCTGCCGGCAGCAGATGGAACAAGCCTGGATTTGAACCCTGCCGGAACGTCCATGGTGGGTGGACATGGCCTGCCTCACAGGAGCTGAAGGTGCAGGTCAGGTGTTGGGGGCAGATTATTTGCGTGCTTGAGACCTGGGCCTATGTTTGGAGCCCTGTCTCCTGCTCTGGACCCTTCTTCACAGGGTTGACTTTTCTCCAGGAGGTGGAGATGAACCCAGATCTCTGGTTTAGGATGTATCTTTTAGGGTTTTTTTTTTTTCCCCAGTGTGGATCAGTCTTGGGAAGGTGAACCCAGTGCACCCTAGCCCTTTAGGGCAGAGCCTGTCGCCCGTCAGGACAGAGCTGTCGGCAGCTGTGGATGGCAGGAAAGGTGGCCCTCACTGAGCAGGTGGTGCGGCTGGCTGGCAGCCAGACATGGCAGGTGGACAGCCAGACAGCAACTTCAAACACTCTGATAGCATTGAAGGCCTAAAGGTGTGTGCTTGCCCTTAGACAGGAAGGGACTCTTGGGGAGAAGGGGGTGTGTGGGGAAACTGTACCCCTAAGCAGTTGACTTTGGTGCTGTAACCCCAAAAGCAAGACCAAGGTGCAGCCCCCAAGACGAGCTCTGATTGTTTCTGTGACCTCAGACTTCAGTCTTGAAAGTTGGTTTTTCCCTTGATCTGAGAGATGTACAGTTGGCTTCGGGGACTTCTCTTGTTGTTTGTTTCTGTGTTTGTTTGAGCTGTGGTCTCACTGTAGAGCTCTGGCTAATCAGGGACTTATTATTTAGATCAGGCTGGCCTTGAACTAGGACTCCTTAAGTTACCTCTAAAACTCACACCTCCCTCCTGACCCCCCACCACCTCCTGGCTAAAAAACATCTGTGCACAGCTGGCTGCCCCATGGTTCTCACGTAAGGAGGTACTTCTAGAAGCTCATTGTTGTTTGTCCTTCTCTCAGCAAGGGCCCCATCCTCTGTTCCAACCACAAACCCTTACTTGACCTGCTCCCTCTTTTCCTCAATCCTACCCATGACAAGGACAGTCACCTTCCCTGCTAGTGATCACAGAGCTCTTAGGCCAACAATTTCCCAGCTCCAGCTGGGTAACAGGAGTTGATGTGAGGGACAAAGAAATCAGGGACACATGGGCTTCTCTTGGTGTGAAAGTTGTGTGTGGCTAAGAGCAGCAAGCAGAAGGGACAGCTTGAAGAAAGAATGGGAGCCAGGAAGTGAGTTTTCTCTTGGTGTTATCAGTGAACTCACAAAAATGCAGCTCAGTTAAAGTTAGGCAAAGGAGTCAGGGTTGGGGTGGCATACACTTTTCATCCCAGCACTCCAGAGGCAGAAGTTGAGGCAGTCAGGTCTCTGAGTCTGAATCCAGTCTACTCTACAAAGCAAGTTCCAGGACAACAGGGTTGTACGGAGAAACCCTGTCTCAAAAACAAAACAAGACAAAAACCAGATAGATGGGTGGGTGGGTGGGTGGGTGGGTGGGTAGATAGATAGATAGATAGATAGATAGATAGATAGATAGATAGATAGATAGATAGATATTCAAAGAAGAAAGATACATAGATTGGTGTCAAGAGCTACCAGGCAAGGGAAGCTGAGTGAGTCAGGGAAGATGCAGAAATCCTCAAGGGAGGCCGATTCTGCTTACCTCATGCTGAGAAGTGATTGCTCAGATGTGGCAGCCAGATGAAGGCCACCCTTTTCTGAGCCATAGTATCTGGGAAGGGTCAGCACCAGGGCTTTTGAGCAAGAGTTGGATTGTGTACTGGAGAGATTCAGTTGGCAAGACTGGTGGCTGGGATGCTGGGATTGTCCAACAAGAGCCAGGCCTCTGTGAACTAGTCCAGTCAGAGGGAGGGGCTAGGCAATGCTGGATATTTATGCAGGAGCTTGGTGGGGATGGTGATTCCTAATCAGGCTCGATGGTATGTTTGGAGAGTGTAAGGCAGCATCCTCAAGCAGTGATCTCCTGGGGCCAGCCAATCAGCTGGGGCTACCCAAGGGGTGAAATCCCTGCAAGGTATGGGGGCTGGAAAGGGGAAGTGACAGGCAGCCTTGAATCTACCACCAGCCCCCCCACAGCAGGACTAGGAAGGAGCAAGAGAGGGAAAAGCGGCAGTGAGATGGGTCAGTGGCTTCTAGCTATCTTCATCACTTCCCGGGTGAGATCTGTCTTTGTTCTGATGTGGATTGCAGCACACTCTTCCAGATGACTGAGTATCTGTGGGCATCACCCTGTGGTCCACACCCTCTGCCTCCTCATCGTGAATCCTCCCGGGTCACCTGGGTTCTGCCCTGGGATGGAGAGTGAGTCAGGAGAATCACTTCCTCTGTTTTGACAACACGTGGGACATGAAAGGCAACGAGGACAATACACAGAAACCAGGATGTCCTTAATGGCTGAGGAAGTTGGGCTCTTCTGGTTGCTAGCACCAGGATCAATGTCAGCTGTCTTCAGCCAGCACAGAGGTCAGAGTTATTGGAAGACAGGTCTCATCCTGGAATCAAAAGCAGGTCATAGGAAGGGATTGGAGTCAGGATAGACATGACCACTTGCATTCAGTCAGTAAAAGTTCCAGTCATCTTAGTGTAGGGAGAGAAAGAGTCCCCTGGGTAAATCTGACTGCAGGAGGCCCATCCTACAAACATCTGTCACTGCTGCTCTGAACACAGTGTAGATTTTGCTCGGGGCGTAGCTTGTGGTGCCCCAGAAGCCCTAAGAAAGAGCCTGGCTCTGTTTCAAAGACAGAGACCTCAGAGCAAAAGGTGGTGCGGCCCGGGAAAGAGATGCAAGCAGGGAGATTAGATAGTGAAGACCAACAACCACTCTGAAGGCAGCTCTGTTCCTCGAACCCTGTGTCCCCACATCACCTTCCAGGCTTAGACACAATGGTGTCTGTGTGCAGTCAGGGGATGCGTGATGAACAGGTTGAATTTTATGGGCCCCACATTCTTCTAACAGTTGAACATGGACCATTTCTTGTTGCTCAATCTGATATGCAAATATGTGATAGCTGGAACTGAGATCTCCTCTCATTTCACTTTGAAGTTTTCTTTGTGGGAGACCCCTAAACAAACCAAAGGGTCTGTGGGCCCCCCCACTTTTAAGGTTGTGTTTGCTTTATATTGGCAAATGGCAATATATTTTACATGGTACAAAGCAATGTTTCTTTTTTGTCTTATTTTGAGGCAGAATCTTACAGAGTCCAAGCTGGTCTCCAACTCGTTACATAGCCAAGGAAGGCCTTGAACTTCTGAACCTCCTGGCTCCACCTCCCACACGCTGGGATCACAGGCCCGCGTCACCACTCTGGTTTATCCGGTGCTAGAGATTGCGTGCAGGGCTTCACATGTGTTAGGCAAGCAGTCTGCCAACTGAGTTACACCTCCAGACCACGGGAGTTTTGTATTTTGATGCCCTCCCACCTGGCAGAGTGATGGTAGCACAGGAATCAGCAGGTCTAGCATCCCAGTGGCAACAAGGGGAACCTGAGGAGCAGGCACGACACCGCAGGCAAGCAGGCAGGCAGGAGAGTACTTTAGGCTTGGCTAGGTGACTGCTGATTAAACGCATATGTCAAAATAATTGAAAGAGGGGATTTGAAATGTTCTTGGTGATTTTTAGGGTCTGACTTGGATTGAAATTCTGGCAACAACAGTTCAGAGATTGAATTGCCTGTGGCAAACAGAATTAGGAAAAGGCTAGAGCCAGGTGAGTCTGAGTTCACCCATTCTCTGAGCCTCTGCAGGCTTTAGGTAAACCAGTGGGGATAGCCCTAAATCATCTCTGCCAAGATAACTCTCACTCTCTCTCTCTCTCTCTCTCTCTCTCTCTCTCTCTCTCTCTCTCTCTCTCTCTCTCTCTCTCTCTCTCTCTCT
>NW_026067965.1:609542-714303 GCF_014885135.2 Alexandromys fortis
TTTTTTTTTTTTTTTTTTTTTTTTTTTTTTTTTTTTTGGAACCGAATCTCACTATGCAGTCTGGGTTGTCCTGGAACTTGCAATCCTCCTACCTCAGCCTCCTAAATGCTGAGAGTCTGGGCGTGAACCACCGTACCTAAGTGTTATCTGAAGTTCTCTCCAGCGCTCCCTTAGGCAGAAGATTCAAGCCTATTTATTGTATTCTTACCTGTTAGAGTGGAGCCTCATCCCGAAAGCATGAAGAGAGGTGGTGGGGAAAGTAGGGAACGGGAGAGGAAAAATAAACCCACAAGATAATATCATAAAACAGCATGAATGCTCCTGTTTAAAAGAAGCCAGTGGAAATTTCCCAGGCTCACAGAGCTGCTGTGTGGCACATGCTGGGGCTGGGTGCGAGCCCCTGTTGGCAGGCAAAGTTCCTCCTCCCCAGTCTGTTGAACCTTTGCCACGTGCTCGCCTGGGTGCTTCCCAGTCCTTTGAGAGTGGTTCTGCAGCTACCAGCGCCTCTCAGCTTGAGGAAGCTGGAGAACAGAGAGGCACAGAAGCCAGCCTGACCCGTCTCCAAGCTTCTAACGCATGTGGTTTTGTTTTCTGTGGGCTTCAGGTTCCTGCAGTCAACTCAACCATGGTCCAAAAATATCAGGTAGAAAATTTAGGAAATACGTAATTCATATGTTTAAAATTGAACAACACTGCCAGGAGTCATATGATGATATCTTAGGACATCCCATTCTTTGTTGCCAAGAACGTCTCTTAATTCAATGTATCTACATTGTGTATGCTACACACCTGTTAGCCTCTTGGCAGTCATATCAGTCTCTTGTCATGGAATTAGAGTGCTTATACCCAAATGACCCTTCATGTATTTCTAATGGCCCCCAAACTCCCTTTAGTGTAATGTGTGTAGCTTGTTGGTTCCCGGCTGCTCAGCCCAGAAATAATCACACAGAAACTATATTATTTAAATCACTGCTTGGTCCATTAGCTCTAGCTTCTTATTGGCTAACTCTTACATCTGAATCTAACCCATCTCCATTAATCTGTGCATCACTATGAGGTCGTGGCCTACCAGCAAAGTTTCAGCACATCTGTCTCTAGTGGCAATTCCGTGGCTTCTCCTTGACTCTACCTCCTTCTCCCAACATTCAGTTCAGTTTTCCCCCACCTAGCTAAGTTCTGCCCTGCTATAGGTCCAAAGCAGTTTCTTTATTCATTAATGGTAATCACAGCATACAGAGGGGAAACCCACATCAAATATGCACACAGACTTTGGAGCTGTCTGTGGTCTCTGGCATCCACCGGGAGACTTGATTTGTATCTCCCACAGATATGGGGAGCTCCAGCTCTGGGGCCTGCCCAGTCTTGCTCAGTAAGTTGTACAGTGGATCTGAACCAAGGATGCCTGCTTATCACAGCATCTGGATCGTCTGTTGGGGTTTTCAGAGCAAAGCTACCCTCTTCTTTAGTCCCCGGTATTGCTTTATTGGGACTGCCTAGAACAGCAGAGCCAAAGCCACGATGAGGCATGGCATATGTGTTTACAACTGGCTAAGACTTACCGCGAGCTCCTCATGACATATGCAGCAACAAAGATGCAGCTCTAAGGAGCTCTGAGCACAAGCAGCCTTATACAAAGGGTCCCACCCTGCACCGTTCTTTGATGTGAAGTTCTGGAAGAGACAAAACTTGTGCTCTTCTTTGATACTTTCAACTGGAGAAGCGGCTGCCATCTGTGGGTAAACTAGACTGAGCCAGGACTTGAAGGAGCTCAGTGGAGCAACAGCCTTGTTCTGTACCTGCCTAGGCCTTCAAGTTACATGGCAAAATGGATTTTTCCAGACTCAACACACACATCCGTCAGCTCTGTGTGTCTCATTCACATGGGCGAGTTTTGAAGTCTAGTGTACACAGTGTGTGTCAAATACGTTAGAAACGCAAGTTTCTTCACTCTGCCTGGAAGTACCTTCAAAAATTTAGGTTGGTTTTTGACTAGGTAGAAACATAGATAGTTAGCTACATGGAAGGCCAAATACAGCATGGTGTTGCTGGTAGTAGCAAGTGTGGCCAGTAAGGGTTCACTTGAAGTGCTTGGCTGTATATTTGGGCGTTTTGCAGTGGAATGTTGTATTGATGAAAGAAGCCGTTGTTTGGAGGCTTGGGGGTCTCCTGGTAGCCAGGAGCAGGAGACCCCGGAGCAGGGGACAGACAGGGAGCTTCTGCAGGCAAGTATCTATGTCTTGTGTTTTCCAGTCACAACCTCGTGGTCTTAAGCAAGTGTTAAAATACTAAAGTACACACTTCCCCAGGAAGATAAGACTGAGCCCCAGAGCCCATTTCCAGCCCATTTCCAGCCATGCCTTGCCAAAAGTCATTTTCTTCCCAAGAACATGGGTGTCTGTTGCATAGCCCAGAACTGCAGGTCATGCCTGCAAGATGGGGTGCAGGTAGCACAATAATGTCAGGCTCTGAGGGAAGCAATGGCTTCTGTTGTAGAGCTCCGCCGGCCGGCTTCCTCTCCATGTATTTGGCGTGGTTGAAAACCGCGGCAGTTATTACAAATAAATAGAGCAGGGAAGACAAACCTCTCAGATCAAAGGAGTACTCTGGGTTGGGCTTGGGCCCAAGGCAGGCGTGCCCTTTGGCACCCACCGCGGCCGACAGAGGGAGGCGCGGAGAAGCCTATCTGCTGTGCAAACATTCCCTGTCTCGGCCCTTCCTGGGTTTGTGAGAGTCTGAGAACAGTAGCCTGGAGGGAGGCTGGCTCTCTGAACTGCTGCCAGGACTGTTAGGTCTGCCTCATGACCTTCCAGCCTGCCTGCCCAACCCAACAGGGGCCAGCAGGGGCCTCTGGTTCTGACCCAACTGGAAAGGCTTCCTCATGGGTGCATGCCTGCCTCAGCACTCTGAGGACCCCTCTCTCGTCACTACCTTGGGAGGCTGCTCTGACTAACCTCCTTTGGCACATGTGTGGTAACCCTGATGATGGAAATGATGCTATCAAGAGAAGGGCGGGGGACCACGGAGTTGGCACGACAGCAGCTCAGACTCCTCCTGCGGGACAAGAGGAGCAAGAAAGGTGTCTCTGGGGCCAGCAAGTTGAAGTTCAGTGTGCACAGCCACGCCTAGGGATTGCCACTCAGTGACCTGGGGGAAGCTTGCGAGTGATGCGGAGGCCACTGATGGCAGAACTGGTTCTGAGTAGCTTTACAGCTGGCCAGGTTCCTCCCCCTCATAAGCTTCACACAATCCTGATCCGCTCCACGTTTGTAAAGAAAGCAACCGAGATGCTCGAGGGGTCCCGAGGGCAGGGTGGGAAGAGGGTGTCCACGAACGTTCTGTAAGAACAGGAGTGCGCGCTGAGCACCCAGGCTGGGGTGGAGGTGGGGGTGGGGGAGTGGGAAAGGATATTAGGTAATGGGAAAAACACTGAAAAAATCCTAGGGAAGCACAGGTTTCACATTGTCAAGGAAAAGTCCAGCAGGACAGAATAGCAGGAGCAGACGCTGGTGTGTGTGAAAGACCAGAAGATCTTAAGTAAAACTCTTAGGATCCGCCCTGGAGGTCTGTGGAAGCTGTAATGAGGGGTGGGGTGGGGGTAGGATGTAAATGGTTCTTGCAGAAAATTATTATCTTGCTTTTCTTTTCACTTCTTTTCTTCCATGGTGTTGAGAGTTAAAGCCAGCCTTTCCCACTGAGCTATGGCCCCTGCCCCCAACTTTTTAAATTTCAATTTTATCTGACGGCGAGGCCTCTAAGTTCTCTGGCTGGCCTCAAACTTACAGGCCGGTGGGTCAGTCCCGCCGATCCTGGCAACAGCGCTGGTTTATTGCTTTCTGAGGTGGCCCACGTTTCTTGGGGGACAGGCATGCTGCATTTTGGGAGAGGAAGTCTTTTGTGCCCTTTTTATGAGATCAAAGAGACCTGAAAGAACTTTCATCTTGCTTTCCCTCTGGCTCCCTCCTAGTCAGGACCGTTCCCATAGCGAATGTCAGAAACGCAATTCGCGTTGGCTTATACGAGGTAGTAGGAACATGATTACCTCATGCAATTGAAAACTCCAAGGATAACATTAGCTTCGGGAATAGTTGGATCTGGGTGTCCCAGGGTTGTCCCTTTTCATGTCTATGCTCCCCTAATAACAGACTGTGTGGTGACCCTGATAGCACTGTGCTCTCATGGCGTTGAAGCAGGCACTTGCCAGCCACATTGGGATGAGAACCAGTATTTTCAATAACTCCAGCCCACGGCGTCTTCCTCTACCGGGGCATGCAGCCATCTCTCAGTGAGCCCAGCCAATAGATCCACTCACGGATTACCTCCGGAGCCCGTGCAGGTGGCCTCGCCCCGTGCACACACATCAGAAGATCAAGGAACAGAGGGCACGCCAAGGCCCCAGCATGCTCTGGGACTTAGGAACCCTGTGGCCTGGTGCTGTCCTTCCTGAACTCTTAGTCCCGCCCCTTCCTGCCCAGCTCCTTTACTTCCTTTATACGAAACACAGTATGCCCTTCCACCAATCTCTGAGGCTTCAAATTAATCACCTTCATTCCAAATTGCGTCTGGACCTCGTCTGATGACGTCCCCGTGCTGTACGCGCATGCTCACCCATCCCCTGAGTGTGTGTATGTGGCTGCTGTCCAATCTGCTCCCAGCAGCATTCTGCTTAATTTGCTTGTTGACTGGTTGGTTTGTTTATATTTTTGGAGACGGGTTCTGGATAGGGATCCCTGGTTGGCCCCAAACTTGTAGCAATCCCGCTTCAGGTTCCTGGATGCCGGAATTGCAGGTGTTGAGCCTGCCCGGACTAGCTACTTCGTAGTGTGAAGGAAGCCCAGTATGGTTGTCTAAATGCCACCATGAGCCCTTTCTGTGTTTAAAGAGGTTTCAGCCCCGTGGGTGCTAAATACACGTGACACATGATGACAGTGCCAGGGCTCAACTGAATCGTAGGATATCCGCTAGTGTGCACAGAGACCTGGAGACCTGTTTGCTGTGAAGCCCCTGGCATATTAGTAGTCCGTAGTATTGGTGGTTAAGGAAAAACTCTTTCCCTTTGTTTGGGTAGGAAAAAAAAAAAAACCTCTTCCTTTTTTCACTGTGCCTGTGAGGGAGTGTGCCTGCATCAGTATCCAAGGGCAGGAGACTGGGCCTATCCAGGAACTAGATCTCTGGGGAATGAGAGAGGAAATGCGTACTTGTCAGCTCTTTACAGTGACAGCTCTCTCTCAGGCTCTCTCTCTCTCTCTCTCTCTCTCTCTCTCTCTCTCTCTCTCTCTCTCTCACACACACACACACACACACACACACACACACACACACACACGAGATGAACCGCATGTCTCTCCAGCCTGATGGGAGGTGGCGGGGAGGGGCACTTGGCAGAAATCTTCCTTGAGCCTCAGAAACAAGTGGGCAAGCACAGGGCACTCTCAAGCCAGGAGGAATACTGACTCAATGGCGGATGCTAGGATTTTCACTTAGAACTACAGCTGATGAAGTGTTTACCGCCGTCGTCTCTTTCGGAGCCAGCAAAGACACGAGGCCAGCGTCTCTCTCTGGCCCACAGGAACTCTCTGCGTTCCGTGATCCAGCCAGCTACTCATGGCCTTATGTGTCCTGGCCGCAGTCAGTTTCCCCAGCGTGCCAGAAACATAAGCCTGCAGACAAAAGCTCAGGAAGCTGCAGCTGAGGTCTAGGGCAACTGGCCTTTGAGTCCAGTGACAGCGCCTGTCTCCAAATTTCTGCTGGATTCGACCGACTTGTAAGGAGGGGAAGGAACCTGGGCTGGGTAGTTGGACTTCAACCCTTTTCAGATTGAGTCAAGTTTCTATACCCATTTGATGGGATGAGAAGACCAGAAAGATGCTCCCATGCAGCGAAGGACAAAAGGCTCTTGAGAGAGGCAGGTCACAGTGGAAAAAGCTGTCACATGCAGTACAGACAAAAGGTCAGAATTGAAGGGACTGTGGGGAGGGCCTTAGGGTAGAGGGAGCTCAGGTACCCATGCAGTTTCTATTACACAGACCTCTATGGATTGAGCGCAGCATTCTAGGGGCTTTCAAATGCCTTGGTGGGATGAAAACCCAGCTCAGGCTCCACCTCCATCCCAGTGAGATGCAGCAACTTTCACTGTGAGATAGGAGGAAGGCACTACCCCTTCTCCCCCCACCTCGGGGATGAATGTCCCAGCACCCTGAATGGAGCTAGTGGTAACAGAACCAGAAACTGAAAAGGCAGAACTCTGGGAGCCCTGGGTAGCAGGCACGCTGTGAAGTCCCGGGGCATTTGCAGCTCGAGCTGGGACAGGGTGTGTGCAGGCACCCAGCAGGGAGCTCAGCCGTACCCCAAAGGGAAAAGACAACACTACCCACACGAACAAGTGAGGCTCAGGGGTGTGTCAGGCATCAAATATTGGGGGAATATGAGGGGGGCAGTGAGATACTCCATTAACTTTTATAGCATGAAGTGGTCTCTGTAGAGAATATTGGAACTGCTGGGAGAGGCCAAGAGCCTTCCCTGCAGCAACCTCAAGTTACCTCTAGCTGTTCTACAAGCTGACCTTGGACTTGGCAACTGTATCAACCAAGAACTTCCTTTCTTGCTTCATGATGTGTGTGTGGGGGGGTGTCAAATCCAACTTGAATAGGGAAAACATTATTTTCCACAGGTAAGAAAGGAAGGTTTAAATGACAGGAGAGCCGAAGGAGAAAAAATAATAATATTTTTATTTCAATAGATCCAGTCTCAACCTCAAAATTACACCCACCTGTTTTATTGAGAGCCCTGAACAGAGTCCAGAGTTACAGAGGGATGAGGTGATTCAGTGAAGGGTTGGCAAATGCATTGCTCATTCGGTGTTGGCTGGGCCGCCATTGTCTGCCCAGCCTGGAGCTGCTGCCTTCCATGAAGGAACTGGGTTTTTAGAGTCCTGACACTCAAGCAACCGTGCCCCAAAGTGGAAGGCACAACAACCTCACAGTTGAATGGAATCCTCAAAAAAGGAAGCTATAATCAGGAGCCAGGGAGCTGGGTCAGTCAATAAAGTGCTGGGGTACCTGAGTTCAATCCCAGCACCTGAAAGCCCATGTAGCCATGAGTTGCTCATAATCCCAGCAGCAGAGAAGCAGACCAGGGTTCCCTGGACTTTGCTGTCCAGCCAGCTTCCCCTAATTAGTGAGACTTGGGTCTCTGGCCTCTTCACACAAGCACACATGTACACCCACATATGGGTGCACACACACACACACACACACACAGTCCATTCAGTAACCCATAGATGCAAAGTAAGAAGCAGAGATGGGGACTCTAGAGTCAGAGAGAACTCAGAGGTAGACACAGAATATTCAACTCCAAATTACAAAATGTGCAGAGTGGCAGCTGGGGTGACAGGTGAACTGGAGGAACATTTAGATTAAAGGTCACAGGCTCCAAGGCTCACGGGAGGTAGGCTGGAGCCTAACGGATCTGCTCTCGTGGTGCCCTGTGTGTCTTCTCTGTGATGCTGAGTCAGGTGGGCAGGGTCTTTTTCTTCTTCCTTGATTTTCATCTCTCTCCCTTTCTTTTGGGAGTTGGGGTTTGCCTGACTGCAGCGGGCAAGCCAAGCCCCCAGGATTCGATAGTCTGAGAAAGCTAAAAATGTAATTTTTAAAATGTAAATGACCAGAGAAGTGGCCTTCTCTGGCACCCTACCCCAGCCTCTGAGGTGGAAGGCCAGCTCCTACCTTTTCCTGTACACTCTCCTGTAAACAAGCTGGGCACATCAGGGGTCAGGACCCCAAGTGGTATGTTTGCCACATTGCATTAACTAGGCAGAACCTTTGCCTGGAACCCAGTGTGGGGATTCTATTTAGGTTCTTTTATATTTCCTCCTCATTCCATAAGCATCCTGCCCTAAGTTGCTGGTTCCTGCTGGCGGTCCTAGGGACAAGCTTGGAGGAAGCACTTCTTACTTAAAAGTACCTCTCAGCTCCTCAGTTGGTACCACCAGCCCACTACTGAGAGAGGGACCAACCTACCAGCCCTGTTTAGCAATCCATGTTGGCGGGTGAAACAAGCCAGACCCGGGTGATGGTGACATACCAACATCGGGGGAGGGTCACCCTGGACCTGCACTGTGCCACGCACCCTAGGGGGGTTATCTCAGCACACCCGACAGCTCTGTAGCTCCCCATATTGAAGCTCACAGAACTGAAGCTCAGGTTGCTACAGGACTAAGTTCCCACTCAAGTGGCCCATCAGAGGCCTCTCTTTGAACTTATCTCGTAATGCACCGGCGAATGTCAGCACTTAGCCAACACCATGCCAGACATTCACCAAGCTGACACCTAACGAATGCTTGACAAGTGTCTCTTTTTAACGAAATCAATACCCTGCACACATCATAGTCAGCTAGAGGACTTGTCAGAGAAGGTTATGGGACCCTACCAGCACAGTTTCTGATTGGATAAGTCTGTAGACTTGGAAGTAAGTGCTAGCACCCACACTGACCCACATCGTACTGCGAGTCCATTGCTCTAAAGAGGCTCATTGCTTCAGTATACATTGTCTGAATCACTAAACCCCAAGGCTGGAAACCCGAGCTGAGCATCAGTAAATTGTTCAGGTCTGATGCTCACTGTGGCTGCCCCACCACGCACAGCTGTAGGGTGCTTCACTCGCTTCCTGTTGCTACGAAACTAAAGTCGGGGCTTGGGAAATAGCACAGTCAGTAAAGCGCTTTTCATGTAAGCATGAAGACCCGAGTTCAGTTCTCAGAACTGGTGTACAATGTTGGAAATAGTAGCATGTAGCTGTAAGTCTAACGCTGGGAAGGCAGAGGCAGAGAGATCCCTGTGAGTCATTGGCCAGGCAGTGTAGCCCAATTCTCGGCCAGTGAGAGATCTTAGCTCAGAAGGTAAAGCAGGTAGTGCTTGAGGAATGGCAGGGAGGTTGTGCTCTTGCCTTAACATTCTTGCATGCATTTACACACACACACACACACACAGAGAGAGAGAGAGACAGACAGAGAGAGAGAGAGAGAGAGAGAGAGAGAGAGAGAGAGAGAGAGAGAGAGAGAGGAGAGTCTGAATTTTTTATTTCCCTTTTATTAAGGTTGACACGGCCACATATGATGCGTAGATACTGAATTGGATGGAAAGCTCTAAACAGAAAAAGAAAAGAAACTTGTCTCTTGCAGGGTAAAGGGTTAGCCTCAGGAGCAACTAAGTTGCATTAAGCAGCTGCTCTTACTACAAAGTATCTGCTTTGCTCTGAAGGGTTGTGTCCATCCTTTCAATGTCGGGCTTTCTGCTTTGGTCTGTTGGGATTGGAGGGATCCCTGAAGACAGAGGTCTGGCTTACTTCTCCCCTGCACCCTCACAGTGCTCATGAGCACCAAGGCCAGGACTGCTTGATCAAGGTCAGGTAGAAAGGAGCAGGGTCCTAGAGCTGCCTTTCCCAGCCATGCCAGTAAAGGCTGGGAAGCCTCAACCACGGCTGGTGATAGGGTGGTGGGATGTGAGGCGCTTATGCTGCAGAGGACCACACAGGGGTCCTGATGCTGTGCTTAGGTGTGGGTGAGTCCATGGTGAGGATTCCAGCCATTGTACACGTACCGCAGCACCCAGGCTTGGCTTCTGCAGGTGGCTCCCATGGGAATTTCCCAGATCAAAGGAGGTTCCTCTGGGGGAGGGAGCGAAGATGACATATGACTATCTGAGCTCCTGCAAGGCACCCCGGACTTGTGTTTACAATCCAAACTGTGGCTTGAGGGGGAACATACGGGGAAAAGCATACACCCAGTTTTCCTGGTGCCTCCTCCCTCCCAAGCAAAAAACAAGGTGGTTTGTGTCTCGTCACTTGGATCCAAATATTCTCCATTAGATACTGGGTCAGGCTTTCCTTTATCTGATTCTGCTCAATGCAAGTAACCTCCTCCTACTAGTGGGTCTCAGTTTGTCCTCCTGTAGAACGGGGAGAATGTGATTAAGCTAGATCCTTGCTACTCAGAGCACAGCCCATTGCCCAGCTGTGCTGGCCTCACTTGGAAGCTTATTAGCAAGGCTCAGTCAGAACCAGATATAGGCACATGTGTGCCATCCCAGTACGTGGAAGGACACATCGTGACTCTGAGACCGGCTTGAGCTATATAGACCCTGTTCTCCTCCCTCCCCCCCCCCCAAAAAAATAAATGCTGAGTGATAGCACACATTTGTTCATTTGTTCTAGCATTTGGGAGGTAGAGGGAAACAGACATTACAGTCAAGGTCATCCTCTGATACACAGTGAATTTGAGGCCAGCCTGCTATACACTAGAACCTATTTAAAAAAGGAAAAAGAAAAGAAAGAAGAAAGAAAGAAAGAAAGAAAGAAAGAAAGAAAGAAAGAAGGAAAGAAAGAAAGGCAAAACCAACCTCCTTAGATCTGCCAGGTGAGCATCTGCTCATGGAGGAGTTGCCCTGGTAACAGGTACGCAGAGGGAAGTGCAGCTGGGAGAGGCGTCCCAGTCCCTTAGTCTTCTGTGGACTGGAGATGAAGGCACAGTGTTTCATCTTAGGAAGCCAGTTTCGGGGAGCGGGGGGGGGGGGCTTGGCTTGGCAGAGCCACAGGGGCTCAGGTCTTTGTGACAAGGAGGCAGGTCTCAGAAGGAACATGCCCGAGAGGCCAGCTTCATGGAGCATCCTGAGGGATGCCCAGCGTTGGAGGAAAAGGGTTCCAACGGGCACCTCTCCGAGGGGCAGGCTGGACTGCTGGACCCCAGGCTCCTTTGCATTGATGTCTCCCATATTTCATCAAAGTAGATTATAGCAGTGAAGTGCTCTGAGAAGGGCAAAGGGGAGCTCCAGACTAAGGGACTTCCCAGGGTCTCAACTTCCTGTTTCCCTAAGATTCGGATCAGGATTCCATCTGTTAACTCTCCCGTCTCCTTTCTTAGGGTGCTGCTTCCAGACCAGGTGGCACCACAGGGTCTTTTTTTTTTAAAAATTATTTTTATTTCATGGATATTGGTGTTTTTGCCTGAATGTATATCTGTATGAGGGTGTTGGATCCCTGGAACTGGAGTTTCAGACAGTGTTGAGTTGCCATGTCGGTGCTAGGAATTGAATCTGGGTCCTCTGGAAGAGCAGCTTGGGCTCTTAACTGCTAAGTCATCGCCCCACTCCAGCCCTGGATCTTTTAACACGCTGCTTTCTCTACAGATGACAACCTGGGACTCCAGGACAGCCATGGAAGGATGCGCAAAGCCCCTGTACCTGGGAGTCGTGGCTCTTGCTCCTCTGTTGATCCCTGAATCTCCAAGGCTGGTATGGCTTCTGGACTTGGGAACACCACCCATCTGGAACTTGGCCTGTTACTGTGAAGACGTATAATGCCCTGGGGTGCAGGTCTCCTGAGGAAGGACGTGATTCTTCTTACACGTCGATGGGGTTCCCACACTCTTGAGAGGACAAGCCAGCTGAGCCCATCATGACCAATGTCCCAGCAACCCTTGAGCCTGACCAGTGCACCCTCGACTGGCCTGTAGCTGCTGGCTATTCCCAGAAGTCCCAAGCATCGTTCCCCGTGAGCCGTTCTAATGCCTTCCACAGCCAAAACCTGCTTCAAGCCTGTCTTACCAATCAAGAAGCTGCATTCCCACCCTGCTGCCAGGAGTTTCAGATGAACACACTGTCCTTCTAGGTGAACGGTTCACAAGAATGACCCAGGCGTCTGTAGGAGCTACTGCAGCTGGACTGTATCCAGGTCCTGAGACCCTCCCTGTACAGAAAAGCCTGAAGGCTGTGCACTCTGTACGGGGTAGCTCTAGGCACAGTGACCTCTCTACTTCCTGTGGCTCAGACACTGGCAAGGACACATCTAAAGGTTTAATGTCAGGGTGCTGGGCATCCTTCCCTTCTGTTGGAAGTGTCCTCACATCCATCCACGAAGCGAAACAACCTTTGCCACTTGACCTCAGAGGAGCTTGGACTCTGTGCAGAAGTCTGAGATCCTCACGAGTTCAGCCGGGGAAGTAGTCCCCCACCTGGTGCTGGTGCCCCAGATTCCATCACAGTGTGATGGTACCAGTGTCCAGGTTTCAACATCCCTGGAGGAGGTGTCACAGTGAGCTTATGAGGCTCTTCGGCAGCCGATGGCAAGCTACCTTTGACCTTTGCTTTTTTTCTAAGTTAGCTGAGATCTGAGAAGAGGGCTGTGTCTCTCACCCCCACCCCACCCCAGCCCGAGGCCTGGATGCACCGCCTCCTGCCATCCCTCTTCATCTTCTGCAGCAGTCCTCCCTGGGAGCCATGGGAACCGTGGCCTCCCAGGTACCAGAGACAGGTGCCTCTGTTGTTTTGGCAGAGCCAGCCTGGGTCAGGTGGGGTGCTGGGAGAGAGACACACGGGCTTTGATTCTGAGCGGCTCCTTCCTCCCCAGCCCTCCTCCCAGCCCACCTGTGCCGAAGATTCCCCTCTCCACCTGCCTCGGTTCGCTGAGCTGGCACAAAGAGCCTCCCTGGGCCTCAGGTCAGGGGCATCAGATTAGCCACCGAGCAGGCCTGAGAGGCAGAGCTCTGGGAGCCCCTTTCTCAGGATAAAGTCTACTTGTTCTGGACACAGTCACAGGCCTATTGGGAAGGACAAGGGGAGATGGTTCAGAAACTAGGGTTACTTCCTCCCAAAGCCCAGGTGTGGGAGCACAAAGACAAAGACCAATCTCTATGGTGTTGCTAAAATCCCCTTACTGATGTTTATCCAGAGTCCTACAGTCACCTGCTGTGTGAGCAAACAGTAAAACAAAGAAATCACAGCAGATCTCTTAAAAATACAAGCTTAATAAAACAGAAATGAAATTGTCTCCTTAGCAGAAGACATAATAATAAGTCTGTTATCCAGAGTTACTTCTGGCCCCAGAGTTCTTTGTCATTTATATCACCGTTCTCAGTGCTTGGTTCCTACTATATGGGTACAAGAGAGTTACTGGGGGTCCAGCCATCTTATCTGCATGCCAGCCAGCAGAAAGGCGGGAGGGAGGGAGGGAGGGAGGGAAGGAGGGAAGGAGGGAGGAAGGAAGGAAGGAAGGAAACCCTTTTTCCTTTCCCTTAAGGGCATTGGCTGAAAGTCTGCTTTATGGATTGAAGTTAATCTCAAGGAAACTGAAGAGCGTGCTGGCTATTCTAGGTGACCAGGCACCCAGATAAAAACCAGGGTTTCTGTTACTGTATAAAGAGAAGACAGATAGGTAGCGCACACTGACAATGTCAAGTTCAAAATCAGCTCATCTACTACATCCCTGATGAGGCAACCAGGTCCACAGAAGGCGGCACACCAGCTGAGATCGGACAGCCAGCCTGTGGCATTGGATTGCCAACTTATGCTTAGTCTTTCTTGTTTCTCGGCTTACGGCTTATGTAGAAAGGCTCCCATTCCAAAGGGAGGGAGCTCGAGGAGCACTTAGCTCAGAGCTGCAGGACAGGGGCAGAATGGTGACCGAGTTGGCTTGTCCAGATCTGCCTGGCCCTGAGTCATGGTAGGTGAGGAACTACTCACAAGGTCTCCGCTCTGGGCCCGTGGGGTGTGCCTCTCCTGATGTCCTGCCATGTGTCTGTCTCCGGCCTCTCTGTGGGTGACTTTCTGTCTCTCCTGTTGGTTCTTACTGTGGGGATGCAATTCTGACCCTGTGCTTACGTTTCAGGGAGCATGCTGTCAGACTGAAGGCTGCTGGGAGGCACCATGTCTCCCTTAAGGTCGTGCTGGCCATGAACTGGCTCCTCCTAGTCGACTTCTCGGGGGCCACATCGGCAGGTGAGATTCCACAAAACCCAGACCTCCCTCAGTTACAGTCAGGCTGCTGGGAGAGGGAGATCACGGGGAGTCTCTGGGGTAGGGTCCTCGTTGAACACCTTGGTTGCCGGCAAGCCTCATCCTGCCCCAGGTTTTTTTAGGAAATGACAGACTGGCCTAGAATCATCTCCAGGTTGCAAGCTCAGCGTCTGCCCGAGCTCCATTGCAAGTGAACCTGGTTGGGAGGGTCTCCGCGGAGCTGAGACTCACCTGACGGGAGTACCTATCTCTCCAGTGCTGGGCAATTGGGAAGGGGAGACACTGTTGTAAGATATTTTGAGTTTTTAAAAGAGAACAGAAATTTGGAGTTTTATAGAAAAAAAAACCTTCCTTTTAAATGTGACCTGATAACATAAAATTTAAAGACTGTCCAGGAGAGTAAGGGGAGGGGCAAGGGGGCATTCAACTGATATTCAGCTTTCTGTCTCTGTCTGGGCTACTCGGCTGCAGAGCTCAGAAGCCCTGCCCATTTCTTGTCAGCAGATCAGGATCTGGACCCCATGAAGTCTTCAGTCGCAATGCTCACAATGCTCTGAGAGAGGGTTAGATTGTGTTTTCTTTTTGTTATTTTGATTGTTTTACACACACCTATGAAGACCTCACAAAACATACATACATACATACATACATACATGCATGCACAGACACATACATACATATATTAGGACCTCACAAGATAGCCCTGGCTGGCTTTAAGTTCACAGACCCGCCTGTCTCTGCCCCTGGAGTTCTGGTATCAAGGCTATGTACTACTATGCCCAGTTGTTTGTTTTTGAGACAGTTTATCTCTCAGTATGATCCAGGCTAGCTTCGAACCTGCCATCTTCCTTCCCCGACATCCCAGGTGCCAGGGTTAGAGACATGTGCCCCAGCACCCTACAGAGATCTGTTTTACTATCTCAATATTGTCAACTTTGTCTTGAAGTATTTTGAACTTTTTCATGTGTGTGAATTTTTTTTTCTTCCTTGTGGTGCCAAGCAAGTGATCTTTATGTGATTTTAAATTAAGATTAGAAGCACAGGACACTTCAGCCAGGCTACAGGAAGCAGCCATTAATTAATTAATAACTGGCACCTTCAGCAGGACACGGGTGGCACAGACACAAAGCTTAGAAATGGGACGGAGAGTTAATAACACTACCATGGCCACCATGCTTATCTTAAAATGCTATGATTATTCACCGAGTCTTATGTTTTTCTGTAATAACGGACCTCACACTGGACTCCATCGCCTACCAGCCCACTGGAAGAAGGAAGCGTTCTACCTCCATGGTGGATTCTTACAAAACCTTCTCAATTCATGGCTGATGTAGCAAGTAGGACCATGTCAGTGTTCAGTGCCCGAGTTCATTCACTTCTGCTCATTCAATTAATAAGGCCAAAGTGGGTGTTGACTCCAGGCTAGAAGTTGCATTTCGGTTTATCTTTTGGGTGATTCGACCTGAAGAGGAATATTCAGATACTTCCTGGGTGTCTTCTCCAACATGCCAGTTTTACAAACAAACCCTTCGGAAGGGAGATGTGCCCTCTCTGGAGCCCTGTAGTCCGCGTTCTCTGGGAGAAGTAGAAATCGCCTTTGCCACTCGTGCTTCAAGTAGCTGCAGCCTGCATTCCCTTATAGCCTGCTTCACGAGGCCTCTGCCCCAGTCAGAGAAATCAGCGCGTTGCCATGGTGATGTTTCAGGGCTGGCACAGATGATTTTCAGCTGTTCACTGATCCACATGTCTGAATACCCCCAGCTTCCACAAATACCCAGGGTCCGCCAAATCCAGTCCTGGAAGTACTGTATCTTACTTAGTCAGAGTCTCAGAGCTTCTGAAGAGTGGGGTTCATGCTCCTGATGAAGGGCAAGCCCGTAGGACCAGGCCCAACAGAGTCAGGCCGAGATGCAAAGTTCGCTGCAAACTCGTATTCCTGACAGGGAAGGACTGTGGGCTTGGCTTGGAAGTGAGGCGGTGAGACCTGAGGCGCTGTTCACTTAGCAGGAGCCCAACCTCCCCAGGAGGTTTTTGATCTGCACCTTGGACACTCCAGGTGGCTACATTTGTTCTTTACCCACTAGGAATTGACTCCTTGAGACAGAGATGTCTCTCTTTGCATCTTCCATGGCATAGACCTGGAATAGATCCCCAGCAAATCTTGTAAAAATCAAGAAGTCTCCCCAGTTGTACTAAACACTCTGGCTCTTGAGATCACTGCATGCACGCTGGCCACTTTTGGCTTCAGACTGCCTTGGGGCATGTTGAGCCAGGAGGCTCAGCCTGTCCTCAGAACAACAGCAGGTGGCTCTCTACCCTGGGGAGCCCATACAACCTGCAAAGTGTCATCTTCCTCAGCTCCTGGAGCTCAGAACAGAAAGAATAAGACTGTCCTGGATAAGCATAGTAACTGCCCCAGCTTAGTGGCCTTAGGCTGTGCCAGAGTCAGCATCTCTTATACTGACCTTGCATGTGTCACTTGGTGTCATTTGCCTACAAAGGACATGTCCAGTGGTGAGGGTTAGTGCCCTGAGAGGAGCCTATAGCAGGACATCCCCACAAGGCAGAAAAGTCCCACATCTGGCAAATGGGAAGCTAAATCAGAGAAGGAAGGGGGCTGTCCAGAGTCACGTGATAAAGTCGTGAAAAGCGTGGACCCAAACCCCAGGGTACCTTGCCTCCCAGATAAGAGCATCTCTCTAGTGTCTAAGGACTCACTTCCAACCCTGGTAGGGAAGAAATGGGTGCCGTAGAGATGTGCTCGCCCGACCCACCCATTCATTATCCTTCGCTTGGTGACGCCGGTGAGTTTGACTGGTGGCATGTCACTGTCTTGGGCAGGGGCAGCTGAATGTCCTGACCAGAACCCTGACCTGCAGCCTTGGAGCCCTGGCCATGACCGAGACTATCACGTACACATCAGTCAGGGCAGGAGTCTACTGCTCACCTCCTCGGCTACCGTCCACTCCATCACCATCTCGCAGGGAGGTAAGCTGTCCTGTCCGCCCCGCCACCCGGAGTCCCGCACATGGCTCTACCTGGCCAGCAGCTGAGACAGGCAGAACAAATGTTCCACGCATCAGCTTCAGGTCAGAGCGCCTGGAGATCTGAGACGGCCATCAACTCGGAGTGCTGAGAAATGGCCTAATCTTGGGGGAGGGAAAGAGCATTTAAAATGAAGGCACCTGTTATTCTCACCCTGACGTGCCTGATAACTGAACTCAGCATGCGGAACAATGGCATTGAACCAGATGACCACTGGGTATATCTTGCAAAGCAGATGATGGGGACAAGCAACTTCCGCAAGACAAGTGGGCATAGGCGTGCAGAGAAAATGGACCCCTTTGCCTGCCTAGAGAAATGGGGTATAGGGAACCCTCTCTGGGTTCCACTCTAACAGTACCTAAGATTCTTGTCTTCTCAGACCTCCCCGTTCTCTTTCTTCAGGCAAGCTTGTCATCAAAGACCACCATGAGCACATCGAGCTGCGTGCCCGGCACATTCTGATTGAGGACGGCGGAGAGCTGCACGCTGGGAGTGCCCTCTGCCCTTTCGAGGGCAATTTCAGTATTGTGCTGTATGGAAGGTGGGATGACCTCACTTGGGGTTCAAGGGCTGCTCTTGGGGCTGATGGGAAAGAGGTTTTCCCATAGAGAGGGAGAGGAGAGGTCTGGACTTCTCTAGCGGACAGGAACCCCCCTTGTGTCCCACTAGACTGTAACCGTGAACAAGATAGACATGGTGAAGTGGGTGAGCATCGTGGTGTGGATGGAGTGTGGATGGAGCAGCTGCATCACAGAAGCTTCTGGCAGTAGCTTTCCGGTCATTCCATGACCCTGAAAAGAGGTTGCTTAGTGCTGGAAAGGACAGGGTGCAATGCTTCGCAGGGAAGTGTGAGCAAACACCGTTCACCAAGGACAGACCAGAGAAATTATTCTACCCAAGTCTAGCTTGGGGAACCTCTAGGTTTATTGGGGCTACCTATAAAAACACAGGTGATTCGGAGTAACTGCATCTTCTAAAAGCCACAACAGCATGGGTGCTGACTCATGAAAACTGTAGCCATGGAGCTTCCAGTCCAACAGGCAGGCAATTCCACGAGAGAGTTCCATTCACCTCAGCAATTGCTTACGGCTTGTGTCTAACCATTGAGAGCTTCTGAGCCTTCTGGCTTTCCTTAGGTTTCTGGGTCTTAGGAGCACTGCTGACTTTCCAGGAGGGGAAAGCAAGCACAAGACACAGGAATTTCCCCCGTGGCTTTCTCTTCTGGTTGTGACCCCTTTTTAAGCTATCGAAAGTTCTAAGACGTGGTAGCCAAGAATGTTTGAGTGTAGGCAGGCACACGGGTGAAAGTACCTGTGATTCTACAGTCCACAAGGGCCGCAACAGAAACAGCACGGAAGAATGTGGCCGTGACCAGTGGCTGCTCAGCACTGCTACCCTGGGTGCTCACTGTTGCTCTGTTTTGGGAAAGTCAGCTTGCTAATGCTTTTCTGCAGACCTAATGTCATCACCAAAAATGCAGCTGGCTCTCTGAGGCCATAGTGGGGATCAGGGAACGGTGACAGTCCCCTCGGGGCTCAGCCTCTTGCAGAGACATGCCGGCTAACCGCTTTTCTCTTACAGGGCTGATGAAGGCATCGAGCCGGACCCTTACTATGGCCTGAAGTACATTGGAGTGGGCAGAGGAGGCACTCTCGAGTTGCACGGACAGAAAAAACTCTCCTGGACGTTTCTCAACAAGACCCTGCATCCTGGAGGCATGCAGGAGGGAGGATATTTTTTTGAAAGGAGCTGGGGTCACCGTGGAGTCATTGTTCATGTCATTGACCCCAAATCAGGCACAGTCGTCCATTCTGACCGGTAAGGCTGACTTCTCTCTATGCATGTACTCACTTGTTCAGGATCTCTCCCAGCTTGGGGGGGCTTCCCTGGGGACCGGTATGCAGCAGTGAGTGGCATTTGCACAGCAAAGCTGAATTTAACACAAATGCGTGCAAGCACACACACATACACACACCTGTAGTTAGAGATGATCAATTTTATAACATCATTCTTTTAATAAACCAACCGTAATATGTTGTTTAAAAGGATGTTAAAACTCTTGTTTAAAAGGATGAGCTTCTTGATTAAAATTCTTACTATGGTAAAGCAAAATGTTTTTAAAAAGAGAGTGGATGAGGAAAAGGCAGAAAGACAGCAAGCAGTGGCTAAGAGTCTATCACCACTACAGTATGAATCAGAGGTTACAGTTTAAGGACGCTCACACACACACACACACACACACACACACACACACACACACACACACACAAGCTGCTCCAGTGAGGGAGACACTGCCTGAGACAGTCACGCTGTCATTCCCGAGGACTTTGGAGGAGTTGCTTCGGTCTGGATTGAAGCTAGAAATCCCTGCTAAGTGTCTGAGTCTTCTCCTGGTGCCAATCCTTTCCAAAAGACATAAGCTACCACCCCAAGGAGGAAAGATGACATTAAAAACCTGAGCCCCAAGCATGTGACTTATTCTACACCCTGTGGTTATTTCTGAGGCATTTTATCTGGTGAATGAACACTATGGCCAAATCAGATCCCTCCTTCTTGGGTATCTGTACAGCAAGCCGAACACCCACACTGGCTTGCTCTGTGAAGACGGCTTCTTTGTTACAGTCTTGGGTCCTCAGGGTCTTTGGACGGCATCCCCCTTGCTGAAACAAACGTGTACTCAGGTCTCTGTGTCCATTAGACTGCCACCAGGACTAGCCACATCTTTACTGTCTCTCCCCTTTGCAGGTTCGACACCTACAGATCCAAGAAGGAGAGCGAACGTCTGGTCCAGTATTTGAATGCGGTGCCTGACGGCAGGATCCTTTCTGTCGCAGTGAATGATGAAGGCTCGAGGAACCTGGATGACACAGCCAGGAAGGCAATGACCAAACTGGGCAGCAAGCACTTCCTACATCTTGGATTTAGGTACGGTCCATCACTTGTGGTCTCCACCGAACTGACCAGGGGGGTTTGTCTCCAGCTCCACATGACGCTGAATGCCAGCACAGAGCAGGCAGGCTCACTGCTCCTCCACCCTGGAGGAATTCAAAGAGCTTGTGTCTAAAGGAAGCTTGGGTTTCCTTACAGGAACATCCCCCCTATTGTAATGCATGGGTTCCTATATGGACTGACGTCTGTCAGTCACTGACAAGTACTCAGTGACCTAAGTGAGAAACAGGCAGTAAGAGCCCTGATGGGCAGTTAAGGGCTGCTTACCCTTTCAGGGTTCCTATTGTTCTTCGGGAATTGGCAGACAGTGGTTTAGGAATTATGCAAAGTATCTCCACCCTGCTAAATACCCGAGGGAGGGAGCCTTTCTGACAAGCTCCGGTGTGTGTCCTACTTGCTTTGGATTGTAAGATCATGCCTAATATTGGCATGAGCACACATGGACAACTGCAAGGAGCCACTTGGCACACAAAGACCACATCTTCCGATCCTGTAAGCTGGTTCTAAGTTGAGATGCTCTGCCCCAAAGCTGTTAGAGAGTGTGACTCCCAATCTCCAGATACGGACAAGCTCAGAGATGATCAGAGCCTTCTCTAGCCTGTAAAGAAATATAACTGGCTGGACAGATCTCCTGGGCTGAAAGGGACACCCCGGGTCCTAGGCTGTGTTCTCTGGATGCAGCTTCTTCTGGAAGGGGAACTGGGGCAGGAAACACAAGCAGACAAATACGACAGTGATATCTTGGGGTGGCAGGGCTCCTTTGTCAGCCAACGTCAAACACGCTTTCATTTCACCACACCATAAACCCAAAAGTCAAGTTATTCATTTGCGCCCAGAGAGAGGGTACTTTGAAAGGAGTGGCTACTGAAGGGCCTCATCAGAAGAAGGTTGTGGTGGCTCCTGATGACTGGCTTTGAGTCTGTCCTGCCTTGCCACTGAGGTGTGACCACAGGCAAGTGACTCATCCTCTTAGCTTAATTCTTGCATCTGTAGAATAGGGTATCTCCGGATCTATCTTCAAAGGACGCTGGGAGAGGTCTCATGGGATAATATGAATAATATAGTTGTCACCCTGCCTGGCACAGTTCGCGATTGTTCTGTCCTTACAAACGAAGGTCGCTGGAACTGTGGGAACCTCCATGTTTCCTCCCGGCCACAGCAAGCAAGAATTACATAGACCACACACCCCCCTCCTTTGTAGGTTTGAGTGATAGGAGCTGAGCATCTAAAATTCGGCAGATGTGCTGGGAATGGTACCCTTCATTTGTTTGTTAGCGAAATAGTGAGGAGGTATTGGTGGGACTCACTTGGCTGGGCCTGCTGAGCTTGCATGAGCAGATGGAAATGAATGGTACCCATGACAGAGAACAAGAAAGCAGGCAGGGGGAGCTGAGCGCAGGATCACAGCTGGGAGGAGGCCAAATCGATGCTACAAAACCAGTGGCTCTAGCGAGTGAGCGTGTGACTCTCATGAGCGAGGAAAGACAGAGCAGGGATATGCATGCAAGGGGGGCAGGAGAGACAAGGCTTCAGGGTTGGCATTGGGGGGGGGGGGTCAACGGCTCTGTGCTGATGCCAAGGGCAATGGGGAGCCAGTTAAAGACTTCAGTAAGAGCGCGACATGGCTGAATCCTCCACCTGAGCCTGGGTCAGGAATGACTCCCCAAGACAGGAGGGCTAAGCAAAATCAAAAGCTTCTTACACCAAGATCTTTTTTTTTTTTTTTTTGCTTTGTCCTGCAAAGGTAGCTGCTGCCTTCTCAGGGGATGGGTCTTCAGCAAGAGCCTGGTTCTCAGAAGAAAGGCAGACTGATTTCACTGTGTTAAGTTTGACATGCCGCAGGGTCTCCCTAGGGAAATGGAAGCCGTAAGAATCCAAATAGTTCAAACTGAGTTATTTTATGCTAAGTTTCATGAAGTGGAGAGAATAAATGAGAAAATCTGATGAGCCTTTCTCAGATAAGCTAACTGGAGTGAACCGAGTTGGAATTCTTCCCAGAATAACTCTTCATTCAGCTCTAGAGAGGGTACCTCTCTGGGGGGGGGGGGGGGGGGGGGAGTAAAGGCTTCGGATCCGCTTCAGGGAGAAAACTTAGAGGGTCATTTTACCATTTCTTAATTCCCTACAGTATTGATGTTCAACATGCTAGGGTGATGTATTTAAGGTGGAGCCCTTACCCCAGCCACTGCATGTGACATGCTGGAAAGGCAAAGACCACTAAGGAATGTGCCTGTGAACAGTTCACACTCCCAAAGAGAAAGGGCCACGTGGTCTCCCAAATCATAAACCTTTTTCTCCTTCCCTTCCCAGCACTAAGCCAACGTATTTCATTCCTTTCTAAAGTCTAAAGCAGGTGGCTAAGTGGCCAGTCACAGTATCCGGTGCCATTTTTCTAGAGCTCAACTCTTGGAGGCAGTGGGCACACGTGGAATCGCCTCTGTCAGAACATGGCTTCTATATTTGCTGCAGGATCTAACTGGGTTTGGCGGGTGGCACCGCTGGGTTGTTGGCATGTTTGTTTGATTGTGATTCATACCCATTCATGCCAGCATTGAGTCAAAGCTGTCTCCAGGGTGCAGAGGCCCAGGCGAGCTGGCTGGTGAGGAAGCAGGCAACCCTTGTGTTCGCAAAAAAAAAAAAAAAAAAAAAAGGTTCTTGTTCTATGGGGAAAGGAAGCCCATAAGTGGATGGTAAATTCCTCTAGCAGCTAGGGAGACTCAACTATGGAATCCTGTCTTCACTCTGCCCGCCCAAGTGCAGGCTCCAGTGTGTGAAAAACCTGACTTTCTGTTGTTCTTTTTTTTTTTTTCCAGACACCCTTGGAGCTTCATCACTGTGAAGGGCAAGCCCTCCTCTTCAGTTGAAGACCACATCGAATACCAAGGTAATAAATAGATGGTGGGAGGTCCGGGCCCCTCCGCTGTCTCCCTGACCAGGGGCTGTGTGGGTTGTGAGTGACCACTCTTAGAACACAGCTGCCCATCTGCCAGGGTCCAGTCGAAACTCTGGGCACTTGAGTTACTACATTCTGAGGCAGGGACAAAGATCCATGCTGGAGGAAAATAGATTACTCCCTAGAATTTGAACATCTCCAAAGAATTGTTAATAACTTCTCAAAAAATTATTCCCTGACAAAGAAAAGCTAAGCACTGGGAGGAGGCCTCCAGAGGAACAGTGAAAGCCATAGAAAGCCATAGAAAGGTTTTGTTGTTTGTTTGTTTAAGACAGGGTCTCGTGTGGCCTAAGATGGTCTCAATTTCTTTTTTTCCTTTTTTTTTTAATTAAAACAATCTTTTTTATTTTACATACCTATTCTAGTTCCCAATCCCTCCCCTCCTCCCGCTTCCCCCACATCCTCCCACCCCACTCCCCATCCATTCCTCAGAGAGGGTGAGGTCCCCATGGGGAGTCCACAAAGTCTGCCACATCACGGGAGGCAGGACCAAGGCCCTCCTCCCTCGTAGCAGAGGATGACTTTGAACTTCTGGTCCTCCTGCCTCCACCTCCTGAGTGTTACAGGTCTACACCCCCATCACTAGCTCATGTGGCTCTGGGCATAAATATGGGCATATGCATGCTAGGCAAGCGCTCTATCACCTCAGCTACATCTGCAGCCCTGTAGAGGGTCTTCATCGTACAGCGTAACCTCTGCCGCATGCAGATGGGGTGAGAGCTGCCGGTTCTAATCCCAAGGCGGAACTCAGATCATGAGAAAGAACAGGTTCCCTCAACTCTCTATTTGACAGAAAGTTGCAACTGAGCTTTCAAAACTGACCCGCAGAAGAAAAAAAATGAATGTATTCTTGTCATTTGGAAAGAGGTTAATCTGGTTAGGGGGCTAAAATTCCTTAAGGAAATGGTTCAAGAGAACCATGAGTAAAATACAAAAATCCACTGTGAGCTGGACTTGGTGGTGCACACTGGGCGAAATCCGGACAATTGGGAGGTGGAGGCAAGAAGAGAAACTCAAGTTATCCTTGACTACGTAATTCAAGGCTAGCCTGGGCTACCTGAGATCCAGTCTCAAAACAGAACAAAACAAACATTAAAGCCAATCCAAATTAAATCAAAGATCTACAGATGTGAGGGCTTCCTCACGGAGTTTCTGCTTCCTCAAGTGTCTGTGTCTCTGACAGGTCACAAAGGTTCGGCTGCTGCCCGGGTTTTCAAACTCTTCCAGACAGAACATGGCGAACATTTCAATGTTTCTTCAACCAGCGAATGGGTTCAAGGTGAGGGGTTTGTTAGAGGCGGGCTGGTAAAACCGGCTAGCAGCAGCCCAGGCTGGGTATTAGCAAGGATTTCTCTTACACCAGCAGGGACACATTACTAGGCAGCAATGAAGAAATTGCAGCGGAGTTTGTCTTTGATTAACCAAGCCACACGGGGGAACTGTCAACAGGCTTTCCCCAGTGGTTAAGAGTTGCGTGGCTCCTCCACGGGGGCTTGTGGCATTTAGTTTATGTGTTAGATTGTGGTGTTGGTCATAGAGGCTTGCGGGAAGCAGCCATGGTAGTGATGGGCTTTGGGAGCGGATTTTTGGGTGGGTTATTATTTCTCTACATCTTGCTCACTGGTTTTGTAGTAACAGGAAACTAACGCTGCCTTTGCAAAAGGGAAGTGTCAATAGGAGCGGCTTCCCGTCTGACCTTGTCTCTGCTTTCCGCCTAGATGTGGAATGGACGGAGTGGTTCAACCATGACAAGGTACCTCAGAGCAAAGGTGGGGAGAAAATTTCAGATCTCCGAGCGGCTTACCCAGGAAAAATCTGCAATCGACCCATTGACATACAGGTACCGACCTCACAACAACAGCCAGGGAAATCCCCAAGACTCTGCTTTGAAGAAAGCTCTGTGGGCCACAGCCTTTTCTTGTCACTTGGGTGGTGTGAGTGTCTGCCTCCTCCTCTGAAGGAGGTTAATTATTCTACTCCCACCACGGAGAAGCAAAGGTTCCTTAGCTGTTGAAAGCTAAGACTCCAGCACCTGCCTCTGAGTTCCTGATCCTTATTATCAGAGAGTGCCAGCTGCAGGGGCCTGCTTGGCCCACACGTCTCTCATCTGCTCTGATGCCTTTGGGCTCTTGAGTACACGGTGGGCAGATAGGATATGAAGTGTAGCCATGCCCAGCAACCCAGAGGAAGAGCATGCCCTCAGCCCTGCTCCCTCCTAAGGAGTATAGAAGTCACCATTCAGAGTCTGCCACTCAGACTCTATTCTACCTGAAGGAGGAGATGACTGCCACATTGGGCACACACACTGAAACAAAAGATTCTCACGTACACCTCTTTTCTTTGCCCGTCGCCTGCCACTTCCTTGGGGCTTCCACTAAGCCCTCATCATGGCTGTATCATTCCCACTGCCCGGGACTGCGTGTGACATGGGCTCTGGGACACCTGTTCCATGTGGACATAATCTACCATCCTCGGAGTGAGGGTCTGTTTAAACCCCATGTCCTCATTCTGCATTCACAGTCTGTTCCCAGCCTACAGGTGGCTGTAGAGGTCCATCGGATTATTTGACTTCATGGCTCACTGCAAAATTAGGGGTCATAAACGTTCCCTCAAAACTTGGTTCCAGGGGGCTGGAGAGATGGCTCAGAGGTTAAGAGCATTGCCTGCTCTTCCAAAGGTCCTGAGTTCAATTCCCAGCAACCACATGGTGGCTCACAACCATCTGTAATGGGGTCTGGTGCCCTCTTCTGGCCTACAGACAGAATATTATATATGTAATAAATAAATAAATGTTTAAAAAAATTAAAAAAAAAACTTGGTTCCACAGGCTCACTGACTCCATACATGGGCGTCTGAATGCTATCTACAAATTTCATTCAAAAACTTGGGGGAAGGGTTTGAGATAAGGTCTCACCAGCCTGGCTGGCCTTGAACTCACTGTGTAGACCAAGCCAGCACAGGGACCCGCCTGCCGCTGTTTCCTGAGTGCAGGGATTAAAAGCAAGTAACACCCTGCCCTGTTCAAAATTATTTTAATTTACTGCTAACCATGATAATATAAGTATTTTATTATCTGCAAGCAAAGCTAATAATAATGCTTCTTTAGAGATTCTTGCCATTTAGCAGTGATAGATCTCTTCTCCCCCCCCCCTCTCTCTCTCTCTCCCTCTTTCCTTACCCAAGACTGAGGTCATTAAAAGAGAAATCTCTATAATTAAGCAGTTCCTTGAAATCATTTCTGGAGTTTGTCCCATGACGAATATCCAGTCCTAATGGGTAACGAATGAGCCAGGGCCCATTACTGTTGCCAGTACAACAGGACTCCCTTGAAGATGGAGCTGGCTCCGTGGGGTTCTGAGGTCAAAGGAGCAGGGCTTCTTGAACAGTTGATGACCTTGAACTTGGTGATGAATTCTTTGGGCCTTAGTGGGCCCCCTTAGGGACAAGTTTATAACCTGGTCTCAGCTGCTGCAGAGACCATGGAAATCGTGTCCACATGACTTGGAAAGAGCTGGAATTTAATTGACTTTTAGCATGCATATCTGGGCGACCTCCTTTCAAGCCAAAGTTGTGGCTCCATTAGGTACAAATAATCTTTCCTAAAAAGTCTAGTTCTCTCTCTCTCTCTTTCTCTCTCTCATTGGTGATACTTTCCTTCCTTATCCAAGTCTGTCTCCCTGACTCCATGGTTTCTGTGCCAAAGATGGCCACAGTGCTTTTCTAAATTGCACATCTTTGAATGACAGTCACAGTCTGCAGACAGACACACCCTGGCTTTGGGATGAGCCCCAGCTGGCAGGAACCACCCTCCTTTGAGCCTGTTCCTAAACTGTGCCCTGCCCTTGTCGCTTCTTGCTTGGCACCCCCGCTCAACTTCAAGGATACAATGGGGGCGAACGGAGGGTGGTGGAATGAGGAACAGGATGTTTGAACAAAGGCCTTTTAGGCTGGGCACAGCTAGAATGGAAGCATCATTGAAGCTAATTTATAAACTCGAGCTTCGTTTTTGCCTCTGCCACTCACTGACTTGTGATGCTCATCTTTCTTGCGCACTGTTTTCCTTATCGCCAGAACCAACGGCCTCTTCCTAGTTTCTCTGTGAGGATGCAATGGATACCGGCGAGCATGTACCTCTTTAGCTGAGGCAGTGGATCCCAAACTTTCCTACCTGTTAGCATCACCTGGGCTGCTTTTACAGTCCTGCTGCCCAGGCTGCAGCCTCAACCCACCAAACCTCAGCCTTTGAGGGGGGAGAACCTGGGCACAGAGCCTCAAGGCTCCTGGTGGCATGTAAAAACCCTTCTGAGCACCTGTGGGTTGAACGGGGTGAGTCCTCGATAAATAATTAGCCAGCTTCTTCCATGGACTCACAGTGGTAGGGTGTTCATCAGGTAGTAGGGGCATACCAGGGGTTCTAAGAGAGCCCGTGTGTGCTGGGTGCTCTTTACATGTGCACACAATGATAGCAGGAAGTCCTGTAGGACACAGGCAAGGTGTTCTTCCTTCCAGATCCCAAACCTAGCTGACTCTCTTCCCCCAAATCAGGCCACTCTGCTTCCACTCCGAGACTTAATACTGTCTTTCTTATAACAAAACTCTAATAGACAATCGGGATAATAGTCCTGGGCTGCTGTAAATAGTTTTGCAGTGAGGACAATTTTAGCCTTGTAAATAGAAAATGTGGACATTAACCAATGCTTCCCCTGCGTCATAAAAAAGTTCCCTTACTCTGTAATTTCCATTCCATCCTCAGGCCACAACAATGGACGGAGTTGCCCTCAACACTGAAGTTGTCTACAAAAATGGCCAAGATTACAGGTTTGCTTGCTACACCCGGGGCCGAGCCTGCCGCAACTACCGAGTACGATTCCTATGTGGAAAACCTGGTAAGCGGGCAGATCCTGGCTCCTTGTTGGGTTAGAAATGCAACTGTGCTCTGGTCTCTGACCTGGCTGCTAGGCACTGTGAAACGGGATGGCTGGGTCAGCGTGTGGAGTATCAAAGAGTCATAATTACTCCCACTTCGTGGTCTAGGAGCAGCCAGACTTCCCTGGAGTTGAAAGCAGACAGCAACACTCTGCCCTGTCAAACACTTTTCTAAAAGGGGTGGGCATGGTTCAAGAAGGCAGTGTGCTGGTGGACAGGGCTGACACAGACTTTCTGCCTCTTCTGTTATTTATTTCAAAGCCAGTTCCCCAGGCGGTCCTCCTTAGAAAGGACTGGAAAGGGCCACCGGTTTGTTCTGGAATCAGCATCTCCAGAAAGCAGTCATTAGGGATGGACTGGGGGTGGGGCTTACGGCTACTGTAAATAACAGTGGAGAAGGTCTATATTTGTTTTACATCTTGGGCAAAGTGGGTGTGGTGAGGCAGAGCATTGAAAACCAGCTTAGAAGTCAGTGGAAAATTCCTCTGCCCGGAGCTAATGAATGGGTCTTTTTTGGTTGGGTTTTTGTTGACTTCAAAAACCTGTAAGTACTGAGACTGTGATGGAGAGAGCCTGATGATTTGGGTTTTGGAAGGGCACACCTGGCATTTACCGATTTCCAGAGGGGAGGGGGAAGAGGTGGGCAGCCACATGTTTGCTGAGGGCAAAGGGCTGACTCTCACTCCTTCCTGTTTTGGGGTTACAGTGAGGCCCAAGCTCACGGTCAGCATCGACACCAACGTAAACAGCACCATCCTGAACCTGGTGGACAATGTGCAGTCCTGGAGGCCTGGAGACACCCTGGTCGTCGCCAGCACTGACTACTCCATGTACCAGGCAGAAGAGTTCCAGGTTCTCACCTGCAAAGCCTGTGCCTCTACGCAGGTCAGAGTGGCAGGTAGGCACCCCACTTCTGCCCAGGCTGCATGAATCTGGACATGGGTAGACCTCAAGTGAAAGGAGATGTGTATCTGTGAGCTATTCTCAGAATGCTGTGTAACAAAGAAAATGATGAGAATCTCGCTGCAAGCATTTGCTCTGCTTTGATGCATCTATACATTGTCCAGGCAGGCAGCCTAAACTGATATCTGAAATAAATTTACTTAAGATGAAATGGTTATTTTGGCTCATGGTTTTGGAGGCTTCAGTTCATGGTTTGTTGGCCCTGCTGGTCAGGACAAGAACTAGGCGTGAAAGGAGTTACTTGTCTCATGGCATCCAGGAAACAAAGAAAGAGGAAGATGATCTAACTTCTTCCCACAAAGCTAGCCCTAATAGCATCATGGCAAAGCTTTATTTAACACATGGGCCTTTGGGGGACACTATCATAGCACTGGCCTTAAGCTGTTCTATGCTGAGCCTTGCTCCAGCATGGAAACTGGGATCAGTTCCATACTATTCTTAGTCTTCCCCAGACACATTCTTCTTATGACAGAGGTTGAATGTTCCTATAGAAATGAGAGGAAAATGGAGAAATTCTAAAGTCTGGGTTTAGAACTGGCTCACACTGGGCATACTAACTTATGTCTAGAATTCTAGAACTTGGGAGACCAAGTATGGAGAATTGCATGGTGAATTTGAGGCCAGCCTCAGATGCATAGTGAATTCCAAGCAAACCTGAGCTTCAAGGTAATACCTTATTTCAAAACAAAATAAAAAAAATATGAACTCAGAAAAACTAAACAAAACTGGCATACTCTGATAACATGGTCTGCTGGCCAAAACACAGGTCAATAGAGAGCACAGCCCCTGGTCAAGTTCAGCATGAATGGTAATAGGAATGGCCCCCATGACTCACTTCCTCAAACAAAGCCACACCTCCTAATCCTTCTCAAGTAGTGCCACTCCCTAAGGACCAAACATCCAAATATCTTTCTCCTGCATATTTACTGAAGTGGTCTCTCAGCTGAACCTAGAGCTTGCTGACACAGTCAGTCTGACCAGGTAGCTTGTTCCAGGAATCTCCAGTCTCCACCTTTGGAGCCCTGGAATTATAGGTGAGCTGCTACTCACAACCGGTATTTACATAGGTGCGGGAACTGAGCTGAGTCTCCACGCTTGTGTGGCAAGTGCTTTGACCACTGAGCCGCCTCCACAGCCCTAAGTTCAATAATTTAGTAGCTGATCCTCAGTGTGGGAAGGATGGAAGGAGCTTGGCTGATTACAAATGGTTGGACCTGGTATGCTTCATTTGCCGTTTCTGCCATTTGGGACCTGTACGCACATGGGATTGTGGAGGAGAGCTGTGGATGGCAAGATAACCCTGAGGTTGAAGGACCCACGAGATGCCAGGCTCACACAGCAGAGATGGGGGGGTTCATGCTAAGGGCTACTGTTCCCACTGTTCATGCGAGGGCTACCGACTCAAACAACTGGACCAGGAGTGTCAGAGGGCTACTTGGGTGGCCAAGTCCCAAAGGATGAATGAAAGTAGGAGTGGAGACAATGCTAGACTTGCTTCGTGATGCCCCAAGTCCCTTTATGCTTTAGCATCGAAGGCTTCTTCTTCAGCCTCACACTGCCTAGTAAGAGTGGATCAGCCGCTCTGCTCAGAAGCTTTGTGTCCCCATGGAAACAAACGGCTCCTTCTGGCAAGCAGTGCCACAGAAGCCTCAGGTGGGGATGAGTATGCGTGCAAAGCTGTCTGTCCATCTGTCTCTCCTGAGCAGGCACCCACTTCTCCTCTTCCCAAAGTCCGTTCTCTGCTCTCCCTTCTCCACTTACACAGAGGACTCCGCCTGCCCATCCCTTTCTGTGCCTGCCTTCTTCTCCCACCTGGTGCATTCTATAGGGTTGCCTCCTCAGTCTGGCTGCAGATAAGGACCCAATCTTCTCGGATCCTCCTTCCTTCCAATTCCAGAAAATAGCCTTCTTCTTCGCATTTTAAGGGTTTGCTGATGAGAAACAGATGAGGTGACAAAGTGCTGGAAACACACAAGTCATCTAAAAATTAAGGTGGTTTTTTTTTTTTTCTTCAAAATTTCACCAGTATGATTCCCAGCACCTCTTGATGTGGCTGAAGTCTTCCCCTTGGCCTTTTGCTGCCCCCCTTTTCCATCGTCACCTTCCCACTCTGCCTCATAATCTCCACACGTTTAGCCACTGCCGCCACTACTTAGAATGAGTGCCATGTCCCCTGACAGCCCCAACACTTTCCAGGGTCACCCGTTCCTTCTTTGTGAGATCCTCAACTTCTGGGGGGTTCTTGCTTTTATATGTGAAGCAGAAGAGGAGACTGGGGTTGTAGAAATCAAACATCTAAGTCCACGATTTCCAATGTGGCAGCCACCAGCCCTAGGTGGCTGCTTCAATTAAATTGAAGTCAAATTAAATTCATAGAGTAGACAGGTTTTCAATGTGAAAGCCGCATGGGCTTAGCGGCTACCGTGTTGAACAACAAGGAATCAATTGTCACAGGATGTCCTTGTGGGTGGTTGGGTAGTGCTACTGTAGACTAAGCAAGCCAGTATGAGAAGGACCGCCCACTTCCCCTGACTCTCTGGGTTCGATTGGGTCTAACCTACAAGTGTACCTGTGTGTCTGTCTCCCAGAGAAGGTTTTGATGGTTTATTCTTCTCTTTTGGTTTGTCTGATTCTGTATTTGTCTGGTGGAGGTTTGCAGAGTATGGTATTGGGGTGCATGTGGATAAACTCAGAAAAATACAAAGTTTAGAGTCCCTCTATATTCCAGGTCTTCCCCGCTCCTTTCCTTGGCCCAAGGCTTTCTTAAATTATTTGGGACAATGTTGACCTGGCCAGCCTGCGCATGTGCGTGCTGAGAGGAGTGGGGTGGAGAGGGGCGAGAGATCCCCTCATCAGGAAGGGATGGAAAGAGGTGGAGAGGGTGGGAGAGCCCCTCCCCAGGAAGGGACAGAAGGAATTGGGCAGCTGCAGTTGGGAGTGGCCTGTGAAAGAACAAGGAGAGAGATACGTGGCCTCGCTGTGGACGGCAGCAGTGTGGTAAAGGTTCTGATAGGAGCCTTGCAGCAGGGGAGTTGGCTGTGACTGCGAAATTCCCACAATTCTCAGCAGGACCTGCACTTCCTTAGCCCATGGGAGTCTGATAAACACAGCCTTCTATCCACCTGAAGTCCTCCAAGCCCCCCTTACCCTCAATGAACAAAGAAAACCCTGAAACCAGCTGTTGTTGTTCATCAGTTCCTGTCACTGGTGGAGCTCTGGAGACAGCCCTGACAACTGCAGGTGTCATTTCTGTCACCCTGGCCTCCAACCATGTGCCCAGGGCTGTTTGAACACATTCTGTGGATTAACTAACTTAACGATCTAGCTACCTTTTGGGATGCGAGCTATTTTTTTTTTTAAATCTCTGCTTCATAGATGAAGGGCCCAAGGTTCAGGGAACTTAAACCATAGGATCCAGGTGCCTCTGTAAACTGAGTCACACAGCCTGGCTCTGAGCCATGTGGAGAATGATGGTCTTGGATAAAGGCAACCAGGTGGGTGAAAACTCTGAGGCTCGGATGGCAAAGGGCCTCAGGAGGCAAGACCAGCCAGCATGGTGGCAACTAAAGAGGATGGGTGGGGATGAAAGCGATGAACCTACCAGGGACCAGGGTGTCTGCCCCATCTGCCTTGGACTAGTAGAAGGAGCGGGGCTAATGTGACTGAGCCAGTAGCTCATTGTATCTTCTGGGAAGCCAGCTCTGTGCTGTACCTCTCAGGACCCAGTGGAATGCCCATCACTTTCCTTGACCCTTTCATCGGTATTGGGAGTCAGTTCTTTGACCATACCCCTCACACAACCCCAAACTGTCTTGCTTGGCTGAAAGATCCTTTGCCAGTGTCCCTGGGCATTGTCAGTAACTGTCTTTTGGGGTGTCCACGAGGGAAGATTAGTTCTGGATCCGGGAGCCTGAGACTTAGAAGACCAGGATCACAGATGCTCTTGGGGACAGATACCCAGCTTTGTAAGAGGGTCCAGTTCTCTGCATGTTGAGCAGGGGTGGCTTGGGAGAGCAAACAGAAGAGCAGAGGTTCTCCGCTGACAGAGAAAAGAGAGAAGGAAGATGTATCCAGACAGAAGCCGACATGTAAGTGGTCCCCCGGCAAGACAAAAAAAAAAAAAAAAAAAAAAGAGAGAGAGAAACAGCCTCCCTATTGTACCCCATGACAGCCATGTCCCCCAGGCTCCTTCCTTTTCAGCCACCAAGCTGTCTCTGTGTTTCCTCTGTCTGGCTTTCTGAAGCAAGTGTCCCTCAGAAGCCATGTGCGCCACTTTCAGAGACAGTCCTTGCCCCTTGCCCTGTGACTAGATTGCTTGTGAAGGCCACAGACCCAACAGGCAGGGAGATGAACCACAGAAAGAAGCAGAGGCTTCTACATACATGTCCGGAGGACCTTAAAGCAGTAAAGACACATGACCGTGACCCAAACCAAAAGCCATAGTGGGTCCAGGGAGGAAGAAGACCAGCGGTCTGCAGTTAACTCGCTTCTGATTATCTCCTCTAACGCTGTCAGACTCTGCGTGGAGCTGTTGGAAGGTGGTGAGGTCTAATAGAAGGCTTAAGTTCATTAAGGGTATATTCTAGAAGAAGACTTTGGGATACCGGTCTCCTCCTTTCTCTGTTTTATTACTGGCCGCAAAGTATATGGACTTCCTCTGGCATATGCAACCACCACGAGATCCTGCGCCATCACAGGCCCAAACGACATAGCCAGCAGGTCCTGACTTGAAACCTATGAAACTGTGAACTGAGATTAAACCTTTCTTCTTCTAAATTGATTCATCCCAGGTATTAGTTATAGTACCAGAAAACTGGCTGTCGCTATGCCTGGGACTCTTAAGGACTCTGTGGAAGGCTGACTCTATGTTGGTTATGTTATTCTTCGTTCCTATGAATATTGCCTCACATGGCAAAAAGGACTTAGAATTCTGACTGCAGTTCTGGAAATAGAAGACTGTCCTGGGTTATGTGGGCGGGTCCAATATAATTACAAAGGTTATCAGAGGGATTGAGGGCCATTAGGGAAGAGAAAGCCGTGGTAAGACTGAAGCAGATGGAGCCATTGGGAGACCGGGTCACAAACCCAGGAGTACAGGTGGCCGCTGGAATCTGAAAAAGCCCAGGAACAGTTTCGATGCGGCACCTTCTCAAGCAAGCAGCTCTGCCAACACCTTGACTTGCCCCAGGAAATTAACTTCGGACATCTAACCTCCAGGACCCTAAAAAATAAAGCTGTGGTAATTTGTCACAGATGCGACAGAAAACACGCTCCGTTCTCTTGCCCGGAGCTGTTTTCTCAGCTTCAGCGTGGAGCGATGTCATCTTGCTTCAAAGAAACCACTGTCTCACTGAGTCTGCAGAATTTTGCATTGCTTCCTTAACAATTCTGCCAGCTCCCAGGATGTGTGCCAGTGAAGGGGGAGGGCCGGGGTCAGCTCTTCCTGTGGGTGAGAAAGCGGAGGAAGGCCACTGTGGTGGGTATCGCTGCTAATTTTAACCGTGGCCTTCATACACGGGCACTCGTGGTATCTCAAGGCCATGGCAAGGGCCTCCTCGATCAAGTCAAGGTCAGAGTGAGAACCAAGTAGTGTAGGTGGTGTGGTTTGGGCTGGAAGTCCACACAGGAGAGGCGTGCTCTTTGTAATGCATCCTCAAGGGAAACAGAAATAGCCACAAGCCCTGTCAGCCATCTTAGTAATGAGCCTGTCTTAAGCCGTGTTTTCTGCACAGATGGAGAAAGAGAAGATGGGAGGGGTGAGACTAAGCGAATTTGGCTGGAAAGGGGGTGAGGTAGTGGGAGGGAGAGAATAGACAGAACACGGGGTCAAGGATTCAGACCACACAGGGCAGGGTTCTGGAGGGAGTACGTTGGTGGGGGGGGTTGGTTTGTTAGATTTTTTTTTCTCAAGGATAGCAGGGTCTGGGAAAGCTTGAGGGTTGAGAGCATCCACAACACAGATGAGGGATGAGGTGGCTGGCCTGGAAAGGACTGTCAGCTGGAGGCAATGCCTTCTGAATGTGCCACAGGATAGGGCTAGGATCCACGGGCCAGGAGAGCGCCTCCCCTGTGGGATGAAGTCAGCACAGAGCAGGATGCAAGTTCCTCCCTACTGCTCCCTGTGGTGCCACAGGGGCATGTATACAAGCCCACGGCTCTGGGCGCAGGAACACCAGCCTGCTCTTCCTCAAGCACCAGGCTGTGAATGTATTCTCCACAAGGCTACTGAGAGTAGCGCATGGGTTTGTTTGCCCTGCTCTGAAGTGGGGGTCTGCGAGGGAGAGGGTTTGTTTTGTCCGAAGAATTGTAGCTGGAAGGCAGTTACAGTGGAAGCTCTGGGGAGATTAGCGCTGCTCTCTCTCTCTTTCTCTCCCTCCCTCCCTCCCTCCTCTCTCCCCTCTCCTCTGCTCTGCCATCCTGCCATCTCTAGGCCATGGCTTTCCTCTGGTTGAGGGGTGAGGCTAGTCCACCAGGCTAGAAAGCACGAGAGGCTACTCAAGGCTACCCCTGACACTTCTACCTAGATGAAGGCAGGTGGGGGGAAGCCCAGCGCCCCTGGGAAGCTCTGGGTCAGATGGATCATGGGAGAGTCTAGCTTTGAAAATCAGAAGAATAAATATTACTGGACAAGCAACCAAATCTGTGATGGTCTTAAGACCTAAGCGTGGGTGGCTATGAACGACAGCTCCGCTCCTAGGCATGTGACCATACGAACGTGAGCATTGTTCTGTGTCGTGGGAACAAGGACCGTGGGGCCCAGCCTGAGTGAGGGCCTGGTGAAGAGTGAGTTACAACTGTGTGAGTACAGGATAGGAAGACAGTGGGCACGCTACACCTGCCAATCTGCTCCCTCACCCTCTTTGCCCTAGGGAAGCCACAGTACCTACACATTGGGGAGGAGATTGACGGTGTGGACATGAGGGCTGAAGTTGGGCTCCTGACTCGGAACATCGTGGTGATGGGAGAGATGGAGGACCAATGCTACCCCTACAGCAGCCACCTCTGTGACTTCTTCGACTTCGATACCTTCGGGGGTCACATCAAGGTAGGAATCTGCCTGGCTGAGGCTCTTAGCCCTACAGGAGGGATTAAAGGTGTGCGCCACCACCGCCTCGTGGGTCATTCTTTTTAATAATGTCAAAAAGGAGGTTGACCAAAGGAAACTGAGAGTTCACAGAGAGAGAGAGAGCTCTGCTGGCCTTTGAAGTGGGGGAGAGTCTTGTGGTTCAGACCTATGTTTTTAGGGGTTCTAGAGTCTCCAGTCCCTAGGTCCATGGGTACTTTCTGGCTATTGTCACCACGTACCCAAGACCACAGTGAGACCTAAAGGAGACAGTAGTTCTCCGTCACACAATCTACTGCCGCGCCTCCCACTCATGAGAAGGGTCTTAAGTCCCCACGACTCTGTCGCCCATGAAGCCCAAACTCTGCTCAGACTCATTCTCAACACAGCTCTCCGGGCATTGGCTGCTGGACTAGTGTTCCAGATGGTACCCGAATCTAGGGAAGTGATCTACATGTCAAACTCCAGCTCCTCTGGTAGAAGTTGGCCAAGCCTGCTTCTGACTCACGTCATTCCAGACTGTGCTTTCTGCGGAGCTCCTGGAATGCACACATTGCCTGGCGGAGCAGTTTCCCTGTGCTGTGACCACCCTCCACTCATAGGCCCCCAGAGCAGAGACTCAGGGTATCTCCAGAGAGTCAGCACCCCCTTCCTTCCTGGGAGAAGGCTTCACACAGTAAGCAGTGGTACCCTGAAGTCTTCCAGTCCCCAGCACTCCTGCGGCAGGTTTTCTGTCACCCCCACCCCCCAAGCATTTTAGGATTATCCCTTCTTCATTGGTGGCTATGGAGATGGGAAAGGAAGATCGAAGCAAGTCTAGCTATTGTCCTGGGCACTTCCAATCCAGAGTCCATTATTCTGCAGCATCTTGTAAAACCTTGCTGCACTTCCTTAGTGAAAGAGGGCCAGGCCTCGTCATCTATGTGCACAGAGCCTCGTTCATTTGTTGAGTACCCAGGAGGTACTCCGGGACAAAAGACTGGAAAGGTGATACTTCTGTCCTCTGGGGATGCAGGTATCAGTTGGGTGGTGGGGATCAGGGGCGGCCTCGGGCTCTTTTAACTTTCCCTCTCCTGTTGCAGTTTGCCCTGGGGTTTAAAGCCGCCCACTTGGAGGGTGTGGAGCTAAAGTACATGGGGCAGCAGCTGGTGGGCCAGTACCCAATTCATTTCCACCTGGCTGGCGACCTGGATGAGCGGGGAGGCTATGACCCACCTACGTACATCAGGGACCTCTCCATCCACCACACCTTCTCCCGCTGTGTCACTGTCCACGGCTCCAATGGTCTGTTGGTAAGTACCTGCTGGAAGGGCAGCCTATCTAGGGACTTAGGCCATGCGGGGAAGGGAGATCTTGGGCTGTGCCTTCTCTCACCTGCTTCTGGTGTGAACTTGGACAGACTACGGAGTCAGTCAGGTCTCCGGTTTCCTCCTGGGAGCCCTGCAGAACAGGGTTACCTTTCAGTTTGCTTGGGTAGAGGATGTGTGTGAAACATTCCTGGCTGTGTTATCCTAGCAACCCATCTGCGGAGCAGGGAGTCCAGGTATTGCCAAAGAACAGGCTGGCTTTGGGGAACTGAGCAGGCATGCGGGACACTAGCCAGGACAGCATGGGGAGCCAGCCCCTCAGTGAGTTACAGGCTTCGAGAGCTGGCAGGGGGCCATCCCCAAGAGTCTGTGTTAATTTAGGTGGGGAAATCAAGAGACTTATGGTAGGAAAAGGAAGACAGTGAGTTGGGGCACCCCCCCCCATTCCCCATATCTAGCCTGGGACAATGAGTCAGTGGTACCCACAGTAGAGTCAGAGCCTTAGAGCAGAGCCCTGGACAGCTTTGCCCAACCAGCAGATCGGCGCAACACTGTAAGCTAAGACTTCCTCCTGCCCAGTTCCCAGGAATGTCAGCTGCCAAATTAGAAAGAAGCATCTCGGCTGCCTTGTTATCCAGCTACCACATGGCTAGGGTGCCAGCTACAAATATCTAGTGACCATTCAGGGATCTCCCACCACGCAGTTCTGAGCTGAGCTGTGCTTGCCAGATCTGGAGGCACAGACTCACTGCAGCCTTTCCAAGGCGGAACCAAATTGCACTGTTTGCCATCTAGACAGCATCTGGGTCACTGGTTCTCTGAGCCAAGCAGACAGCAGTGGGGCCATATCCCAGGCAGACCCGAAGTTTTGCAGATTGGCTTTGCATGCTCTTGGAATGTGCATTTGTGCGCCGTCCTGAATGCAGCTGCTCTGGGAGCTAGCCTTTCATGCTGGTGTGTGTTTCTTTGCTGCCTGGGTTGCAGGGTTTACCAGGGGGTGACTACATTTCAGGGCGAGGGTTCAGTTGACAGAGCCAGAAGAGGCCATATAGAGACAAAGATGCTGTTGTGGTTTAGACTGCAGAGGCCCCGGGCTGGGGGATAGCAACATCCCTGGTCAGACGTGGGTGGATCCCAGATAAGTAGATCCCAGCTGTGTGGAGCACCCCAAGCTGTGTGGAGCTGAGCTGTATGGAGCCAAGAGGTGTCTCAGCAACTTGCCCCACCCCAGCAGGTCCTGCAGTGTCCCAGGAGGGCAGCGAGCTCATAACTCTTCCCCGTCCTCTGCCTGTGTAACCCCATCTTGGGACCAGCTTCCTTCATCCTCAGGCTGCTTCAGGCAGCCCCCCTTCCTCTCATTTATTCTTTTATCTTTTTTTGTAAAAAGAAAAGATTGCTTTATTTTATGTGTATCAATCTTTATATGGAATGCAGGCATGTATGTATGTATGTATGTATGTATGTATGTATGTATACCATGTGCTTGTCTGGTACCCCCAAATGTCTGATCAAGGCATAAGATCCCTGGAACTGGTACTAGCAAATGAACCCGAATCCTCTGCAAGACCAACAAGTGCTCTTAACCACTGAGCCACCTCTTCTAGCCCCTTCTAGTTCAATATCTAAAGCAGTTCTCTCTTCTGACACAAACACAATCCCTTCGGCTTCTGCTTTCCTGCATTTTGGAGACAGCTTTTAGCAGTGTGGCTCTAAAATGCCGCTTCCTTTAGCAAACCACTGCTCTTCTCTCAGCCCGTGCATCTCTTCGCTCTGATCAAAAGTCACAAACGTAGAGTCGCAGGAAGCGATGGAAACTCCCTGGGCCTCAGTTTCCTCCAGTGCATCGTGAAAATGCTGATAGAGTCGGCTTCAAAGGGCTGTTGTGAGGACGGAACCAGATAAAACAAGTGACGTGCTTCAAGGAGGACACGAAATGGTGGTAGCACCATGTGCCTCCGCATTTCTATGTGCTCTGTGTAAACATCCCTGCTTCCGGGAGATAGCAGCCAGCATATGCCTGCACCAAAAAGTAGGGCCTGTGTAGTTAGATGCTCTTGGCAAAAACTGCATGAATGTGCTCCCTCTCTGCCACTTTGAAAAATCCCAGTGCATGTTCACATACGAAGGGTCTCCAGGAAAAACTCACCAAACTGATTGCTCTCTTAGGTTGAGGGCGTCCTTCTGGCAATGTAGTGTAGCGCACCACGGTGCTGGTGGGTGCAGGGAGGAAGCCTGCCTTCAGAGGGAGGCTCCACACACGCAGTCCCCAGGATGTTAACAGGTGTAGGGTGGAAGGAAGAATTTTCCCATTGAGAGGCTTTACATACATTCTCTGCAGGGGCCACAGGGAAATGGGCTCAGTTTATTTCCGTGTGTGCTTCATGTATATGTCAAGCTCTAAGGCAGGACCTGGAACATTGCCTTCCTGTTACTGGAAGGCAATCAGTATATTCCTGGCCTGTAGCAGAAGTACCAGACTCCAGTGTGAGATCTATTCTCTTATACCTCCTTCCTTTAAGAGCAGAAGGAAGTACACCCTTCTCCACCTGGGCACTGGCTCACAGTTTATCTTTACTGTAAGTGACAGGGGGATGAAACCAACAGCAGGTTGCCACTGCCTCCATGCAGGCCGGGCCACGCATGGCTCTGTGGGGCTAACAGGTCCAGGCAGACCCTGGGCTCTCCATCTTTGGGACCACACCCTTCTCTTGGCATTCTACTAAAGATATCTGGGGCCCAGGAATGGGAAACCCAGCATCTTCTCTGCCAGCTGCACAGCGCTAGGAATTATGGGAGAGGCTTCCATTTTTTCTGGCTCACCCCTTTTCTGATGTCTTTGAATGTGCCCCCCCCCTTTTTCTTTTTTTTTTCTTCTTTTTGTTGTTTTGAGACAGGGTTTCTCTGTGTAGCTTTGGAGCCTGTCCTGGAACTCGCTCTTGTAGACCAGGCTGGTCTCGAACTCACAGAGATCCGCCTGCCTCTGCCTCCCGAGTGCTGGGATTAAAGGCGTGCGCCACCATGGCCTGGGTGTTGTCAGGTTGCATAGCTGCTCTCATCTTTCCTTTCCACTTGGGCCCAGATGTAGGACCCAGATTTTTATCTTTCCTTTCCCACAAAGCTACCTTGGTCCAGGACTCCACTGGGAGACTGAGGTACAGAAAAGGAGGGTACAGCGTATTCCAGAACAGCACCCTCTGGTCACACGCTTTTCCTCAGGCAGCACCTGACCTTAGGAGGGAGCTCTGCCTCCCCTTATCCTCTCCCCTCACCCCTTCCCACCTCCCCTGCACAGTCTCGGACACATTCCTTCCCTTTTTAGGTGGTGTTTTCTTCTGTTTCCTCTCCCAACTTCTATTTGCATATTCAAAAACTCATTAAGATCTGCAGAACAAATGACCCTTGCCTGCGCTCCAAGGCCAGCTTCTTCTCAGGAATTTTATTTTTAAATTTTTTAATAACAGCAGAAGCTTGGAAATGAAATTTCTTTTTAAAATGGCTGAATTCCGTGTGAGGCTTCCCTCTGGTATGTCTGTGTGTACATACATAAACATATGTATCTATATATACATACAATACATATTTATGATATCATACCCACCCTAGATTTCAGGAGTAAGTAACATCCTCTTTGGTACCAGGAGTCCCTTGAGAGAGCCAAAATCCCTCATTTCGAGTCCCAGTATCAAATGGCCTGGTATTTGCATAGAACCTGTGCACAGGCTCCTGCTTTAAGTCAGTCACCTCTAGGTGGCTTATGCTGCCATGCAAAGGCCTAGTAAACAGTTGGCACCCCATATCGCTTGGGGAACTCAGCCAAGGGGAAAGAGTCAGTGCCTGTTTCTCACAGGCAGTTTTTTTAACGAAATATTTCTGGTCTGAGCTTGATTGAAGCTATAGTGGAATCCTGCATATCCAGAGAGTCAACCTGATCACTGATTTCTGCTTGTGTCTGTTTAATTGAAGCATCATTCTTTGTAGAACACACAGGTTGTTGACGGAAGCCGGTTCAGACTGCAGTGACTGTGTAGTATCTTGACATACACAGAACAGTCTTAGTACCTAGAGCTGTCCATTGCTGGTCTCTGCTAGTACTAGCCAATGCCCTGACTCAGTGACAACTAAATCGAGGGTCACGTTAGTTGAAACAATACTTGACAGCTGTTTCTGGGTCTTTCATATGAATTTTCTCCTTTACGATCTCCTGCTCAGGCCCTACTAACCACAGTGGAAGACCTAAAACGGCTTCCAGGAATCACGAGCTGCTCTCGGCAGGCAAAAGAAGATGCTCAGGAAAATGAAGGGGAAATATAGTTTTGGTTTTCTCAAAGAGACTGGCTAGGGGATTACACATTATTTCTGCTCAGTGTATAAAGAAGGACAGCTCCAGAGAGAGAGAGAGAGAGAATATTTATTTAGCTGATAAGTCTATCTGTATGTATCTATCATCTACCTAGCTGCCCATCTATCTCCATTTATTTCCCTGTCCATCTATTCGTGCAACCGTCTTCTGTTTCTTACTTACCTATATATCTAGCTGGCTAGCATCTGTATCTGTTTCTCTATCATCTATCATCTCTCTTTATCATCTATCCCTATTTATCTATCTATTTATATCTATCATCTATCTATCTACCCACCTATCTATCCATCCATTTATTATAACTAATAATCAACTTCATGAAGCGTTCTGAGGAAAAACAATCTGAGCATGTTTTTAGTATCTATCACTCAAGGGATACTCAGTATGAGTAACAGAGCCAGTCTGTGGCTAAGAAAGGTGTGAATTACTCTTCCTCTCCTGCCCCAGACCTTCCTTCTCCTTTGTCCTCCTTTCCTCCTGGCTCTGCGAGAGTCATTGCTCCCTCAAGACAGTGGATTGGTCTCTGTTTCAAACGAGATGGAGATCAAGTCTGAGTTCGGTCCTTGCAAAGAGAGGGACTTGGGGCATCCAAGTCAAGTTGACATCCATTGAGCCTAAGGTTGGAACACGATAACGTGTGTAAGACTGTAAGACACTGGACATCTGACAACAGTAGCTGTTTTGGGGTGAAGCCCTTTCTGTTCGCATCGCCTCTCACAGGCCTTAAAGGATAGCTCTTCCCTGAGTGCTTGCTAGAAAAATGTTTCTGCTCGTTGACTCACTCTCAGAGAAGGGCTCCTGACCATGTGATCTAAAGTGCAGGGCAAATGGGTCGGGACAAGATAGAAAGATCTATGAGCAGAAGACGGGAGACTCCAAGGGTACCAAACACCTGGGACACCCACCTCCCTTCCCTGGGCACGGTTGCCTCCTCTGCAAAGCCAGGCTCTGATTTGGTCTTAGAGGTCTCTGCCAGCAAGAGCAGCCGAATCCCCTCCAGGCTTGTCTTGCAGGGCTATTTATAACATGCTTTCATTTCTCACTAGAAGAGAAGGAAGCATCCCACTGGATGACCTTGGCATTGGCTGAAATGCCCATTGAAGGAGTGACTGGGCTTCAAGGTCACACCCTCGCCTGTTGTCAAAGATTAAAGGAAGGAGGCTTAGGAGGCCGAGAGCTTGGTGTGGGCAGGCAGTGTGGTCTTCTCTGTGAACACACAGGCCTGAAAAAACCCATGTCCCTGCCATGGCTTTGCCCACAGAAATTTGCTATGTGAGACTACAGCGAGATGAAAAGGTCTAGACCAGTCAGCGTTCAGCTGTGGAGCGGCTTGCTTTGGGGATGGTTCTAATAGCTTTGACTGCCCTGAAGTTAGGGAGCAGGCACCTGCCATGGGAGAGCCTGGAGGTACTGGGGTTGCTCACCTTGGACGAATACTTTTCCATCAGAGACAGTTTCGTCACCCCCTCCTACTCAGTGAACTACAGAATAATGAAAGTCTGAGACCAGCTTGGGGCAGATGGGGTTGGGGAAATGGGGTGGAGTAGAGTTGCTTTTGGCATCTGACAGGGATTAGACCAGGGTTACTGAGCACCCTACAGTGAGAAAGACAGTCCCTTGTAGTGGCATCAGGGCTGAGGGCATGGCCTCGGTATTTCAGTCAGTGCCAAGGGCATTTGGATAGTGTGCAGATTTTCCAGCTCCTGGCACAGTGGTGGCTCCTTAAGAGGTGTGGGTTGATCCGAGGTCACAGGGAAGCGGGGGGGGAGATCTCACTGGGTGAAATCACTGGACAGTCAGGACTGGAAGAACACAGTAAAGATGAGAATGCTCCCACCCTCACCCACTGTACCCTGTGAGCCGAGATCATCTCCTCGGGTGTTTGAGCCAAAGCAGGAGTCTATCTGGGAGAGACACTGTCGTGAACAGGGAACTGGGACTCGGGATAGGCTCTCCAAGGATTCCGAGGCCTTGGAGACGATGGAGGTCAAGTCCAGAGCTTTGTGGTTGACAAGGTAGGCAGGCTGGTGTGAGAGCCTCCTGGTGTTGTTTCTGAGACCACACTCTGCTCTCACCATGTCTCTTCAAGATGCTCTTTCTGATTTTCTGCGCACTCTGTACTTCTGGGAAGGTGCCCCAGCAGCTGGTTCTCCCAGCCCTCTCTGGTTTTCAGCCTGGGGTGTGAAGGCATTGTGGTAGGCATCATGGACCAACACACTGGCTTGGGTTCCAGGGATTATAGCAGTGTGTTAGTGCAGACATTGATGAACCACCCCTCAGACTCGCCCCCAACTCAGGCCCTGGAGACCCTCTTTGGGATATCCTGGCAAGCTCGACAGAATCGTCTCTAGAATGAGGGTCTGGATCTCCCCCTGGAACCACCTATACACTTCTGAGCTCTCATACCTTTCCTTATCCCCTGGAGCCTCATCCCCGGCACATCCCACCAGAGAGTTCCTGTTCGCTTCCTTGTCCACCCTCAGGCCTTTACCTGGGGGTCAAGGTTGCCTCCACCCCTATCCCCAGTCTACTTAGGTCTGATGTAGTTGAGTATTGTTTCACACTCGGTGAATGAATATTTGGACACATGCACAGGTGGGTGCTGAGTGAAACTCCTGTCTTGACCCTGCAGATCAAGGATGTGGTGGGCTATAATTCCTTGGGCCACTGCTTCTTCACTGAAGATGGGCCAGAGGAACGCAACACTTTTGACCACTGCCTTGGCCTCCTTGTTAAGTCGGGGACCCTCCTCCCATCAGATCGGGACAGCAGGATGTGCAAAGTGATCACGGAGGACTCGTACCCAGGGTACATTCCTAAGCCCAGGCAGGACTGCAAGTAAGTGTGTGCATAGTAGTGTAAGTGCCCCTTACACTTGGGTCTGGGGGAGGAAAGGTGGGAGGGATGAGCGTGAACGTCCATCGTCCTGCCTCGGGACCTCTTGAAAGGACCCTTAAAAGCTTCCTGTTTACCTCTGCCTGTTTCTCAGAGTGAGGTCCCCATGGTAGCTTCTCCCTCCTCCCTGCTTCCTCCGTGAGTCTCACTAGCACTGTTTTGTCTGGAGAACTCTGGCTCACCTGTGGTTGAATGCCACATAGCATCCTGGTGGACAGGAAGCAGCTGCCACAACAGCTCCCAATACGTACCCATCAGCCTGACCACAAGAATCTCTTTCTAGCCAGAGAGGGACCCAAACAGTGTTACAGAGACACACACAGAAAGGCAAAGATAGAAAAATACAGACAGAAAGACAAAGAGACAGAAGCAGAGACACACAGACAGGAAAACAGAGACACACAGACAGAAGCAGGCAGATGGGAAAACAGACACAGAGAGATAGTAGACAGATGAAGAAAAAAAAACAGAAACAGACTGAGAGACACAGAGATGCAAAGACAGAGAAAGAAGCATAGGCAGACACACAGACGCTGAGACAGAAAGACAGACACACAGAAGAGACAGAGACACAGAGGAGAGACACAGACAGAGAACCGCATGGCTTCCTGCACAGATGCCTTCCTTAGAAAGGCTTACTTTCTCGGACCCATGTTCCTGCTTCTGTAGAAGCACAGACTGCATCTAGCCTTTGCAGTCCTGAACAGTACACAGCTTAAGTGCCCAGCCTTGAGGTGAGAAAATGAAGCCTCAAATGGACACATCGACGATTTCCCAAATCTCAGACAAGAAACTCTTCTCCACTAATACTGGTGTCTCACATGCCCCCCTTCCCACTATGCAACAGAAAGGGTACTGGTAGCCCCTTATCTGACCCTGTTCAACCTCTGTCGCTTCCCTGCAGTGCTGTGTCCACCTTCTGGATGGCAAATCCCAACAACAACCTGATTAACTGCGCGGCTGCGGGGTCCGAGGTAAGCAGAAATAAGCCAGGTGGAGCTGGCAGGGGCTGCCCTGCAAATGTGTGTGTTCAGAGCCCAAGACCACGCCTCCATGTGTCTGGAGAGAGGGAGTCTTGTGACTTGGTGTTAAATGACAGTCCTGCCTGTCACTTCATGACCCCGGTGACCGTAGCTAATGAATAGTTTGTTTTGGCTTGTGGCTTAAGGGACTGCATGCAGTCCATAGTCATGGGGAAGGTGTGATGGCAGGTGTTACTTGGGGCCGCCTCAGTGGGAGCTCATTCACATCTGGGTGGACCGAGAAGCAGAGAGAGGGGCTGGAGAGATGGCCCTGTGGTTAAGAGTACTTATTTTTGCAGAGAATCTGGCTCAATTCTCAGCACCCATATGGTGGCTCACAACCATCCATAACTCCACTTTTGGGGGAATCCTATGCCTTCTGACATCTGTGGGCACCAGGCATACACAAACATACATACGAACAAAACATGCATGTACATAAAACATTAAAACTTAAAAAAATTTTTTTAGAAAAAAAAAAGACAAGACAGGAAGTGGAGCCAGGCTATAATCCTCAAGTCCCACTCCCAATGACCCCATTTCCTCCAGTTCATCTCCCCCTTTCTAAAGGTCATATCAAGAAAGCTAGAGTCACTAGCTGGAGACCAAGTATTCAAACACATGAGGCCCTTGGGGACACTCATATCCAAGCCATCCCAGAGTGCTAAGCAACTTATTATGCACAGTAACTCTCTCTGAGTTATTTTTCCTTCGGATGGTACCTGATGCATCATCAGCATGGTAAGCTAACACCACATGATTCTGACACCAAGGCTATGCCCTGGCCTAGGGAGGAAGCTGCAGCAGGGAAGCCTCGTGTGCCCGGAGCCCCGAAGCTGGATGGCAGCATCTGGGCAACAAAGCCCCATGTTCTGCCCCAGTCGCCTTGCTCTGACACAGCTCTCCCCAGCTGCTGGTTTTGCTTGGGTCCTTGACCCTGATCCTGTCTGTTGCTCTTCCTGAGCCTCAACTTCCATATCTCCAAGGAAGACTGAGAACCCTTGCTTTCAGAACTCTTATCAGTTGAGAGTCTAACCTCTGTAGGGATCCGGTAATTCGGACAGTGGCAGATAGGGTGGGGTTGGTGTGAAGAGTGAGTGCTGTCAAGTAGTCAAATGACAAATTCGAGTAACCTTGGGTTTCTCCTATGGTCCAGTCAAGCACTGGACCATAGGGGTGTGTTTAGTAGTGTGTGGTGTCCAGGCAAGCACTGGACCACATGGGTATGTTTGGTGGTGTGTAGTGTCCAGGCAAGCACTGGACCACACAGGTGTGTTTGGTGGTGTCTAATGATGGCTTTTTCTGCTGACAGTACTGCATCCCTTCCCGGAGCCTGGGCCACTCAATCAGGAGTTCACTGACACTAATTACTGTGGCTCTCTCCTCTGCCCTGTCCCAACAGGAAACGGGATTCTGGTTCATTTTTCACCATGTGCCAACGGGCCCCTCTGTGGGAATGTACTCCCCGGGTTATTCCGAGCACATTCCACTGGGAAAATTCCACAACAACCGAGCACATTCTAACTACAGGGTAAGTCTTTCCTTGCTGCGTCACTATGGGCAGCCTGTTCATCCCCCTGCCCTTACCTGCCTGGAAAAGCTACATTCTTACCATGGGTCCAGAGCAGCCTTCCACGGCCTGCAGGTTACTGACCATGCACCACAAGTCTCTTTTGGGGGCCCGCCTTTGCCAGTCACAGCATCTGCCCAACCAAAGGAGCAAGGTGTGCCTTCACTCCAGGCTCCCCTCCCGGAGGATGCTAGGTTGGACATTGGGTTTGATTCTGTGATGCATTTGTGGGCATGAGTGATGTTGACTATAAAATTAGGTCTGGCCATGAACTGAGGGAACTTTGGACATGGTTCTGAGGTAGCATTGGCATCCTAGACTTTCTCCCTTCTTTGTGGGAAGTGGGTGACTCCATCTGTGCGGGGCTATCTCAGAAGGTTGAAACTTGACCACCTTCATTGATTGTCCCCCTTTTCTGAGTACCAGTTTGTACCCGGCTCCAAGCTAGGCGCTAGAGTAAAAGGGGGAAGGATTGGGATGCCTGGGACTTCAGTATGTCAAGAACTTTCCCATAAGGACAATCTTTAAGTCTGGAGCTGTTGGACACATCAAGAAGGTCTGGGGACAAGGCTGAGATTAAAGATGACAACACTCTGTGGACCAAGATGGTCTCTAGGACATCAGGATGGTGTCTGGTCTAATTCTTAACAGTGAAGACAAGGAAATTGGTACTTCCTGGGTTTGTATATAAACTAGACATGATGGTACAGACCTTTAATCTCAGCTCTCTAGAGGTTGAAGCAGGGGAATCAGGCATTCAAAGTCCTCCTTGGCTACATAGCAAGTTTGATGCCAGCCTGGGTTACATGAGACCCTGCCTCCAAAAAAAAAAAAATCTTTAGAAAAGAGCCTTTCTCCTCAAGTCAAACAGGAGCCAGGAAAGGCCGTAGGATGTCACTGACATCAGGGGAAAGAAAGCTAAGTTCAGCATTTCATTTGAAAGTCTGTGACGCACTTCTGAGTACACACTTGCAGCCCTGGTTTGGGGGTCTAGGACAAAAACTCTTCAAAGCAGTGTGCGTTCTGTATGTAGAATTGGCTCTGACCCCAGGTTAAACACTTAGACCCCAGTTTTTTGTCTACACCTCCCCACAGGTCACCTTGTTCCAGATCTGGTCAGAGAGATGCAGAGTGGGGTGGGCTTTCTTCATCCCTCACAGTAGTCCTTGTTCCCCTATGGGACACATTCTGAGAATGATACTGGGGTTTACTAGCATGCTCAAAGGCATGTGCCTAGGCTAGCATGTAAGGATGGCTGTGGGCAACCGTGATAGCAAGTGTACCCTCTTCCCACAGGCTGGCATGATCATAGACAATGGAGTCAAGACGACGGAGGCCTCAGCTAAGGACAAGCGGCCCTTCCTCTCCATCATCTCTGCCAGGTACTAACCCTTGGGACCACTTGTCCCTTGAGACATCTCTCCTTGCCTGCTCTTCTCCCACTCCAGCCATGCATTTCTTTGCGCAATGAGTGCTGGCTAGCTGGCAGGGAGCCGGTTGTTGAAATGCAGTACTGTGCTAGAGTCTAAACTAAGTCTGAGTTAGAGTCCAGGCTCCAGTAGCCAAAAGGAGACCAAAATCCCTAGACCCAGATCCCAGTGCAGAGCCAGGACCATAGAACAGTAGGAATGACCAGAAGAGCCATAATTACACAGACTGGGTTGGGATGCAAAGGTGATCAGAAAGGAAGCCTTCACTGCTACTTAATTATAGGCAATGTGATGGCTGGGCTGATAAGTTAAGCCAGAGTTTAGCTGAAGACCAGAGGCTGCTTTTAAAATGTTGTTGTCAAGCCTGGACAAGGTGGTATACAAATTTAATTCCATCCAGGACCTAGAATCTCTCTGAGTTTAAGGTCAACATGGTCTGCACAGTGAGCTCTGGGTCATCCAAGGTGATATAGTGAGACCCTGTCTCAAAGGAAACAAAAGTAGTTGTCAAAACTTCAGGGTCGGGGAGGGGCTGGAGAGATGGCTCAGAGGTTAAGAGCATTGCCTGCTCTTCCAAAGGTCCTGAGTTCAATTCCCAGCAACCACATGGTGGCTCACAACCATCTGTAATGGGGTCTGGTGCCCTCTTCTGGCCTGCAGGCATACACACAGACAGAATATTGTATGCATAATAAATAAGTAAATAAATAAATATTTTAAAAAAACCTTCAGGGTCATTTGCAACAGTAGGACCTCTTGTCCGGCTCCTATAAGGAGCTAGGCCCTAGAGATGGAATCTCCTGCCTCTGGGAGAAGCTCAGCCTGTCCATGCCAGTGCCTGCCTGCCTGCCTGCCTGCCAGTGAATTTCTGTGGAGTCAGAAGTATCTGAGAACCTGTGAGGAGAAACCATCTTACAGAGGCCAGAAGGAGTAGTACCTGTGTCTTCCCATGCTCCAGGTACAGCCCTCACCAGGACGCAGACCCCCTGAAGCCCCGGGAGCCGGCCATCATCCGCCACTTCACCGCCTACAAGAACCAGGATCATGGAGCCTGGCTGCGGGGTGGGGACGTGTGGCTGGACAGCTGCCGGTGAGTCTGGAAGTGGAGACACTGCCACACAGGGAGTCTTGACTGAGGAGTGAGCAAGGCACAAGGGATTCTAAACATACTGATGTTGAGCTCTCTGCTCCCCCTGAAAGACAGGAATGTAGGATGGCAGCAGACAGTGGGGGGGGGGACCCACAGCAGAATGACAGATTCACCCACACTGCGAAATGCTGGGGTATTTGTGGGGATATTCATGGCTGGTCTTTTTCGTGGTCCTTGGCTGGTCAGTACAGGAAGGGAAAGGGAGCCATGGTGCTGGGCACTCAATGTGTGCCTAAACTTTGGTTTTACTTCTTTCTCACTATACTTCTCAAGAATGCAAATTAAAAAAAAAAAAGCACAGTTCCAGCTCCATTAATGATAAACTGAAGTTCAGTTAGCGAGTGTCTCACATAGTATAGCTAACAAGGGTTCAAATGAGACTTGATGCTCTAAGCCCAACAAAAAGGGCCCCCAAACATTGCTTTACCATGAAGTCCCCAGAAGTTGAATGGTTCTCCTTCTGCAAAGAAAATTATGACTCATCCTGCTAATGAAGGTGCATCTTCTTGTCCTTCAGCAGACGTTCTAAGGAAGCTAAGTGTCCAGTGCCCAGTCTGGCTGGCAACTAGGGTTGAGGTCCCACAAATAGACAAAGTTGACACGGTCCAGAGCCGACAGCATGGTCTCTTCCAGGACTTTGAGAATTAACCTTGTGTGGTTTGTGGGAGTCTGAGGGGGGGGCAGTATGTCTAGATGCAGGCAAGGATGGGAGAGGGTACCCCTGAAGATGGGAGAAATGGAATACCAAATGGATACCACACTCCAAGTCAGGTGAGGAAGAATCACAGAATGGAGAGTGTGGATAAAACCCAGCAAGCCTTCAGCACAGCGATCAGGCATGGGTGGATGCTGTGTTTTTAGACACGCCGAGATGGAGATGCTCATAAAGCATGTGGTGAAAATGCCCGCAAATCTTCCAAAGACAAGATAGGATGAACGTCTGGCCTTAGAGTCCCCAACAGATGAGGGGATAAGGGAGCTAGGAGTGTGTGTCAGGTCGCTAGGGTCACAGCAGAACATGGAGAGACCACAGCAAAGCACCAGGAGACACCAGGGAGGAGCGAGAGAGCCTGGCACCCTAGGGTGAGCCTTGGTTGATCGGTTTGAATGGCTAGACCTCTGAAGGGGAAGCGCAGCATGCTGGAAAGGGGCTGAGCATGAAGTGTGAACTGGGGAGCTTGTAGAAACCAGGATCACACCAGTGTGACGGACACAGAACAACATAGGGATTGGGCCTTCCAGGCTTATAGGAGCCATGAAAGCCCCTGGAGAGTCGAGAAACAGCAGGTGGTGGGTGAAATAGCCCCTGGGGAAATGAGCCCCTTGGGGAGCCCTGGGCAGGGAGAGAGAAAGGGAACAAAGGAAGTGAAGGCAACCCAGATCTAAGGTCCAGCTCCTTCATGAAGCAGAACCAGTTGCCTCCAGAAACCTGCTCATGCTGACCCTAAAATTGTGCAGAGTTTCTGGGGAGCAGCCGTGATCAGCATAGTATAATTATGGGGTTTGTTCTTGCTCTTCTCAGGGACAGAGCCTCCCTGGATTTTGAGAACCTTGTAAACTAGTGGTTTGAGTTGGCTGAGAGTAGTCCCCCACACGGTCCACCTTCAGTCAGTGCTGGTCCTGAGGGTGAGAAAGCACCCCCTCCATTTCTCCGGATCAACCTCATAGGCCCCAGTGGCTCGGCCCGAGGTGAGCTAGTAAGGGAAGCCTGTGAGGCCCAGCTCTCCTGAAGTTAATGCTTCATGCCCCCAAATGCTGAGCACTGAAGACCCCTGCCAGTGTGGGGTACAACTTCTAGCTCTCCACCACGACACTTCAAGGAACACCCAATCTGCGAAGAGAAACCCGACTATCCATTTTCTGGGGAGAGTGGAAAGTTACCATTTCCTCAGTGAAACTCCTCCCTCGGTGGTCCACAGTGAGACTCCAGCGACAGAGAAGGGTCCTTCCTTCTATATTCTCATTGACTGTGGAGTGAGAGTGTGTGCTGACCATCTGTTCTTGTCCCCAGGTTTGCTGATAATGGCATCGGCCTGACCCTGGCCAGGTAAGAGTAACTGTCATTGTGATGGGCCTTCTGTGGGAGCTTATATTTGGACATCTCACCCCCCAACGTCTCCTCTCTGCAGTGGTGGAACCTTCCCATACGATGATGGCTCCAAGCAGGAGATAAAGAACAGCTTGTTCGTTGGCGAGAGTGGAAACGTGGGCACAGAAATGATGGACAACAGGATCTGGGGCCCCGGTGGCTTGGACCACAGCGGAAGGACCCTCCCCATAGGCCAGTAGGTTTGCAATGGTGGGAACTGCACTTTTCTGTGTGTGGCTTGAGTCACAGCCATGGAAAGAAGGAAGTTAGTTAGTGTTGACTCTGGATTTTTTGGCTCTCTAAGAACATGAATGAGAATGAAATTTGGAATAAGGAGAGAAGTCCAGAAACAGTATAGACTAGATGCCAACAAGTACACAGCCACCAAATACATGATATGGTCCTAGCCAGTGTTCAGGGAACATGGTATCCAGAAGAGGGGTTCTGACTCTCCATAACAACTCACATGAAGTCTTTCATCCCCTTCTGAGTATGGCAGAGAGGCAATCAGGCCACTTACAGGAGGATGAGCAGAGGTGATCAAACCTGCAGCCATGTCTCACACAGATCAGACTCTTACACCAAAACACAGACCATCGCTAGGTGGTCGCCTCTCAAGGCTGCCACGCATACAAGAAGCAAAACTTGCTCCACTTAGGCCTTAGAATTGGCTTAGTTGTCTCTTTGTGCTGAAAATGATGGTTTTTGCTGCTACAGTCAGGACAGAAACACACAAACTGAACCTTTCAATACGGGTGCATGCACGTGGGTCTCCCCAAAGATACCCTAGAGGCATACTCAGAGGCATATGCCTGGTCTTCTTTGGCCAAGCTGTCAAGAAGGCCTGGCTCCCATCTTAAGGGACGTGGTCAGCCTTTTTATTTACAAGTGGGTCTGAGTCTGCATTTCTAGAATTTCTTTCTAGGAGGTTGCCAACCTCCAGGAGCAGGATATTCTGGTAACTTCCCAAGGCGATCATGTCTATGGAAGCATGACAGGGTTAGGCAGGCTCCTCATGCTGCCTTTGAGAGGAGAGAGCTAGAAAGGGCCATGCAGTTTTGACGGAGGTATATTCTGCCTGACTAGAAGTTGATTAGGATCTGAAGCCCATGGTTTGTGTAGAATGAGCAAGAATGTGCTGACCCCTGAACACCGTAACTGGGAAAATGCACGGAAGCTCTCCCTCCACGAGAATCAGGATTCGAGGTGACGACACCATCAGTTACAAATATAAAAATATGGAAACGCAAGGGGATTTGGGGGCGAGTGGAGGTTTCTTTGGGAAGCATACACAGTAGCTGGGAGCCTGAATAGAAGACCAGGAACAGCTGGGGACAGCCTCTCTCTGGAGACAGATATTTTGTATGCTTTAACTGGGGACGGCCTCTCTCTGGAGACAGATACTTTGTATGCTTCCTTTTCCTTCTTCATTCCCTGGCTTCCTTAAATTTGCTGCAGAAGGGAAGGGAAGGGATCAAGCCAGAAGCAGAGACATGGGCATAAGCGAGCATGTTGAGATTGAGAAAATGGCAAGCTTAGATTTGTGACCAGCTCTGAGAAAGGCCACCAAGCAGGCTGACCAATCCCTCCTGGGTCATCTTCCATACCCTGCTCAAGAGTCTCAAGCGAATGGGAAGGGTCCCTCTGAGCCCCTCCTCCCTGCCAGGCAAGGGTGAAGTTTCCATGTCATTAATTCTTCCCTGGTCCCTCCGTGTCTCCCCAGCTGCCACCTCTTCCCACTCCCTTCCTGCTGCTCCAAGTATCAAGCCTTCTCAGGGGCCCTGTGTCTGTCTGTCTGTCTGTGGCCTTGCTTTTCTAGCAGGAGCAGCCTTTGCCCCTGGCCATACTTGAAAGTTACATTGTCCTTCTTTTTATCATGGCCCATGCTGTGTGGTTCTGTTCCTTCCAGTGTCCCAAAGCCCAGCACATTGCCGCTGGGTAGACTTACAGAGGAAGCTCATCTGGATCTTAATCTGATTAAATTGCCATAGCAACTAGAACTAGGACGATAATGACTAACAGTGTTCCGCTCCCGAGGGACAGAATATTGGCAGTCTCTTGAAGTATTTACAGTATTTTCCTACTGACTGGACACACTGATGGGAAGAAGAGAGAAATTATCTAAACAGAGGTCCCTGAGCCAGCGACTAAATAGACAGCTATTTATCTCCCAGACTACCGTTCATTCATCCAGTTAGCTGTCCATCATACCCCTCACCCACTCATGTGGTCACCCACGTACTATCCATCCATCTGCCATCCAGCTACCTACAAGCTCTCCATCTCTTCATCTACCCACCGTTCCTTCATCTGTCTGCCCATCCATCTACCCATACACCCAACCCAATCCATCCATCCATTTTTCCATCATCCTCCCATCCACCATTTATCTTCAGCAGTCTTTCTTTTCACTGACACTGTGTCCATACATGGCTTCCCAGTGAGCTAGTTGACTTAATGATTCTCAGTGGGGAGGGGGTTGCTGGAGGTGGGAATCGGGAACAACACGGAAAAGCTCTCACCGGTCACCTCCGAAGAAACAACAACACAGCGACCATCTGACGTCTGACTTCCTTAACTCCACAGGAATTTTCCGATTCGAGGGATTCAGTTCTACGATGGTCCCATCAACATCCAAAACTGTACTTTCCGCAAGTTCGCGGCCCTCGAGGGCCGGCACACCAGCGCCTTGGCCTTCCGCCTAAACAATGCCTGGCAAAGCTGCCCCCACAACAATGTCACCAACATTGCCTTTGAGGATGTCCCGGTGAGTATGGTGCCAGGCCAGACTCCTGGCATAGCCACACTTTGAGTGATGACTCACATGTCCCCCACAGTTTAGAGATTGAGCTGTCGCCACCGCCGCGAGGGTGGAATAGCTTCCTCTAAGTAGGCTGGACCGGGTCCCAGTTTGCTTTCTGCCCAAACTGGAAAAGTACAAGCTCAGGTCACAGAAAAAGGTTGAGTCTGGGTGGATGCCCATTGGCCTTCAATCTATGCCCCAGTAAGAACCTAGAGATGAACTTGGGTTTCTGAAGTTGTTCCTCCAGACCCCTGCCACACCGGATGTTGGGACCAGGCTACTTAAATTGGCACAGATCATCCCCCAACTCCAGCAGTGTCCAAGGGAAGTCTTCTGAAGACATTGTTTAACTTCATTCTGAAAGTAGAATGTAAACAGGGGCCTCCTGCCTGTAGATGGAGAAGGTGGAGGAGCTGAGGGTCAGGAGAGCAGGTCAAGGCTGCCTGTGGGGCCTGCTACTTCTATTCCTGTCTTCCCTCTTTGCCCACCCCCTACTCAGTTCTTCCTCCTTCTTCCTACTACTGCGTTTGCCTTTCTGCCCAGTAAGATAGGGAACTTAAGTTACTTCATTTCTTCACACAGACCCCTGAGGGCCCCCGCAGGAGGTCAGTCACAGAGATATCCCATGGCTTGCACTGTGAGGTCGTCGTCAAATCCAATGCACACAACTCACAAGCTCATACACAATTCTCACACACGGGTACCCCCTACGCACTATGTGTACACACTTTCTTGCACAAGCACTCATCCCTCACTCCTCCCCAGCTCATTCGCCAGAACGCTCACACTCACTCACTCACTCCTAAGCCCCTCCTTCATCAGGCCAGCTTCCAAGGCCACCTACAGCAGCCAAACCGTAGTGAGTGGAGCCCAAATTGTGCGCTAATTTTCGGAGTTGAGGCACAGTGACACTCTGTTTATCAGAGTTCCATGAGATGGTCATCCGTGCGGTTTCCTCCAGCACCCAAGGGCAGCCTCCGTCTGGCTGCTTTGTAATGTCAGAGGAAATTGGAAACTTTGCCCTGGCCCTGATGACGGCTGCAGTTTCCTTTCACCTTCGGGCCCAGCCTTATTTTCCTGGGCTCTGTTCAGATTACTTCCAGAGTGTTCTTCGGAGAGCCTGGGCCCTGGTTCAACCAGCTGGACATGGACGGGGACAAGACATCTGTGTTCCACGATGTGGATGGCTCCGTATCCGAGTACCCTGGCTCCTACCTCACTAAGGATGACAACTGGCTGGTTCGGCACCCAGACTGCATCAACGTCCCAGACTGGAGAGGGGCCATCTGCAGTGGGCGCTATGCACAGGTGGGGATGCCACCCTAAGCCACTTGCTTGTCCACTCACTCCTGTGACAAGGACTCAGATTGCCTGGCGTGTGTCCAACTCTATGTTGGGTCAAGAGCGAGGCAGAATTTTCCTTCCTTGCCTTTCCTGCCCCTCTCTCCCGTTCCATGGGATTTTCATGGTCTAAACACTGCCCTGGGGTGTTTCATGTTAGGGTGCAGTACCTACTAACCGCTGGCCTCCAGCTCACACCCTGGGAGCCTTGACGTCCTTGTGTGTGAACTTGAGCTGAAAGCTGAACTCGCTTTAACCATTATTTTAGGAATGATTTCAGATGATGCAAATAAAATCCCTCCTCCCATGCCTTTTCAGACATAGAAATATAATACAAACCATAACTTTCTAGGTAGTCATGTAGAAAGATAAAAAGAAATGAGACATTAATTCAATAATATTTTTACACATACTCAAAATGCTATATTTTCAATGTGTGGTTAATATAAAAATTATGGAGTAATTTTTTTCTGCTCATGGACTTCAAGCTCATGCATATATTTTATATTTCTAGCCTACTTCTTTTTTAAATATTTATTTTACTTTTGTGGTAAGTGCTTTGCCTTCACACAGGCACCATATGCGCATGCAGGTGCCCTTAGAGATCAGAAGAACGTGCCAGATCTCCTGGAACTTAAGTTAGGGATGGTTGGGAACTACTAGGTGGGAGCAGCAAGTGCTCTTAACTGCTGAGCCGTTGCTCTAGCCTACGAGCCCATTTCCTCTGATTCTCAGCAAAACTGCAGAGACCTAGCAAAACAACCAAGCTGTGTTTGATGAGAGGAAAACCTTTTTCAGTGCTCTTGTTTTGAAATGGATTGATTGATTGATGTCGTGACTCGGATCTGCATTTTGAGGTTTAAAGTAATTAAAATAGCATTTGAAAACTGGTTCCTGGGCCACACTGTTCTCGTGTCCAGGACTCAATGGGCACACATGACCCATGACTAACATGTGAAACAGTTATATAATGTTTGGAGTGTAACAACCGGAAATAATTGCCATTACCCTGTGACCATCACTGCCATTTCTTGGATGAATGACGAATGAATGAATGAATGAATGAATGAATGAATGAACGAACGAACAAATGAGGAGAAAGAGGCCAGAGAAAATTGTCAGATTAGGAAGAAAGTACCTGGACCAGGTGGTCCAGAGGAGAAAGAAATATGTGATAACTGTGTCTTCCTGACCACCCTACAAGTGGACATCAGAAAGCTTACAGGATATTTAATTATGTCTTTTGATGCATTGGACAGCCCTGTAAGATGGACAAAGTTGAAGTTTCTTTTTTCATCTTACTTAGCATATATAATGTGTATGTATATATATTCTATACACATAACATACATACATAAGCATATTACACACACACGTATACACATATACATATACATACTAGAAGGCAAGAGAGCACATTCCTTCTGAAGCACATCATTGCACTTTGGTGTAATGGTCTCTCTTGGTCTTGACTGCAGAGATATCACTTTATGGCTATGGGATGAGCCAGAGAACTGAACAATGTCTTGTGTGTGTGTGTGTGTGTGTGTGTGTGTGTGTGTGTGTGATGTACGCATGTTATAGTATGTGTTTGTGTGCTTTTCCCTGAGTGTACACATGTCTACCCCTGCCCACCTTCTGTTTTTGACATAAGCTCCCTTGAGTTCCTGAAGTCACTGTTTTGACTAGGCTAGATGCCCAGCAAGCTCCCAGGAGGCACTGTTTCTGCCTACCCTCCGTGCTGGGGTAACAGATGAATGCTGCCCTGCCAGCTTTTACATAGGAACTGGGGACCCATACGAAGGTTCTTAGGCTTTTATAGCAGACTTTTTACCTGCCGAGCCCCCCAGAAGAGTGTCTCAAATAGAGCTCAGCTCTTTGCCCCTTGGAGACATAGTGGCTGGTAGTCTTGTTTTCCAGGTTTTTCTTGGAATGAGACAACATGCTCTCATCTGGTGGGTACTGATACATACACTACCTGGCCCACGAGTCGGGAGGCAGAGCGTGAAGTAGGGCCACACACCCAGACAACTCTTCTAGACAGTGAAGGGCCATCTAGAGAAGCATTTGAGTATGCCCCCTCCCACTGGTCACGGTGCTCCCAGTCCCTGACATCTCAACTGATAGGGAGGTGGAGGCAGGAGGATTACAAGTTTATTAGTAGACCAACCTGGGCAGCAATTTAGTGAGCCCTTCCTTGACTCAGAGAGTAGAAAGAAGCCTAGGGATATAGCCAGCGGTGGAGTACTTCCTGACACCCACAGTGTTTAATGCATATATGGAGAGAAGAGAGAGGAAGAAGGGAGAGGTCAGGTAAGAAGGATGAAATGAAGAAGGAATGAAGGAATTAGGAAAGGAGGAGGAAGAAGGACAGGAGGGCCCCTCTTCCCCTTCGTCTTTCCACACATGCATCCATTTTCCACGGTTCACCACGTAGCTGGCAGCCAACTCCTAGCAGTTCCGCTGGTCACTTTTTGGAAACCCCAGAAAGTGGCTGCTGAGCGTAGTGCAGCTCAGACTATACCCACTAGCAGGGAGAGCTGTCCCCTTATTTGGTCTTCCTTCCATTCGGGCTCCATAAAGAGACGGTGGCTCTGAAAGGGCCCTCTGATCAGATGTTAGCCAGGCCCTCTGAGACATTTCTTCTAACAGCCTTTCTGTATGCTTCAAAGATGTACATCCAGGCCTACAAGAGCAGCAACCTGCGCATGAAGATCATCAAGAACGACTTCCCTAGCCACCCCCTCTACCTGGAGGGGGCCCTCACCAGGAGCACCCACTACCAGCAGTACCAGCCCGTCATTACCCTGCAAAAGGGCTACACCATCCACTGGGACCAGACAGCCCCAGCTGAGCTTGCTATCTGGCTCATCAACTTCAACAAGTGAGTTTGGGCAGCCAGGACCACGTGACCCAGGACAGTGGCACTGGCTGAGCTTAGGCAGAGACAGTGAGAACTCCTCGTGGTTAGTGGGGACATCAGGCTGGTCCCTCTCAGCCCTGTAGGAGGTATCCAAAGAGGTTCTCGTCACCCACCGTGTCTTTGAGAACCCAGAGACATGGGCTCAGGATGCATACGGGGTCAGCCTCAGGCAAAACAGCTAACCTCTTAAAGGCTTGGGCATGATTATTGCCTCCCAAGTGCACAAAGCATATGTAGTGAGCTAGTGAGTATATGGTAACTGCCACCCAGCTCCGGGCATTACCGAGTGCTCAGGAAATGGGGAAAAGCTACAGGATGTTGCTGCTCTTATTTATGGGGAAGGGCACAAATCTCCGAGAAGATACCTTAATTACTTTTCTGTGGCTGTGGTAAGGTGTCCTAATAGAAGTAACTTAAGGAAGGAAGGACTTATGTCAGCTCCGGGGTTGATGTTAGTGTGTCACGGTGAGGGCATCGTGTTGGCCGGAGCTTGAGGCAGCTGGTCACATTGCACACAGAGAGCAGAGGGAGATGAACACTTTTTTTTAAATCTATTTATGTATTATGTATACAGTATTCTCAGTATTCTGTCTGCGTGTATGCCTGCAGGCCAGAAGAGGGCACCAGATCTCATTACAGATGGTTGTGAGCCACCATGTGGTTGCTGGGAACTGGAAGGACAGGCAGTGCTCTTAACCACTGAGCCATCTCTCCAGCCCCGAGATGCACACTTCTTAATTCAGTCTAGGACCCCTGTGGATGGAATGGTGTCACCCACGTTTAGGGAGGGTCTCCCCACCTCAATCAACCTAGTCAAGAAAAATCCCTCACAGGCTTGGTGAGAAGCTAGCCTAATCTAGATAATCCTTCCCAGTATGCCCTAGGGGATTACAGCTTTTCCCAGGCTGCTCAAAGACCTACCAAGTCCATCCATGGAAACCACGGTAAAGAGGAAGTAGTCAGGGTGAGGGCATCAGATCAACTGTATATGTTCACATTCAAACATTTCCTACATCCATCATGTACTCATCCCTGTGCTCCTGAGACAGACATTTATCTATTGCAGAAAGGAGGAGGAAGCTGGCCCTCCAATCATGCTCTGTCAGGAAGGGGCTGAGCTTAGCCCTCAGTGGCTTATGCGCTTTAATCATAGCCCAGTCGAAAGAACCCCATCATCCCAGCTAAAACCCACAGAGAGCACCTCTAGATCAGCCCTTGAATACTCATAGGTGACCCATCCCCATGGCCCTCCTTGGCCACTGGTGGTCGCCGTCCATCCTTCTCTCCTTGGACACTTTGCAACTTAGTAATTATTCTTTCAAACCTCCCCACTTAGAGTTCTTTGAGCATTCTTATTATGGTGCGCTCACCCTGGCCTGGACACCCTTGCCTAGAACTAACTCTGCCTCCTTTTCTAGGGGCGACTGGATCCGAGTGGGTCTCTGCTACCCAAGGGGCACCACCTTTTCCATCCTTTCAGATGTTCACAATCGCCTGCTGAAGCAAACATCCAAGACCGGGACCTTTGTGAGGACCCTGCAGATGGACAAGGTGGAGCAGAGCTATCCCGGCAGGAGCCACTACTACTGGGATGAGGATTCTGGGTAAGGAGGCTCCTCTGGTCTACAGAAGTGGGGCTCAGTTCCCTGTGTATCCTGGGTCTTCCCAGACTCCAGGAACCAGAGTGTAGTTGATACTGATGAGTACAGAATGCTTTCCTAGGCACTGTGATCCTAACGCCAACCATGGTCTCAACCACATAACACAGTCAAACACTCGAAGAGACATTAGCTTTCTATTAAATCTGCAAGTGGATTGTAGGAAAAAATTCAGAAAATAAAGTACAGGGAGTAAGGAAAAACAAATAAACGAATGTGGTATGCTATCCCCCAAACTCAAAAGAGAACAATCTTCTAATTTGAAGGTGGGAAAAGAAGAGACTGGAGACACAAGAGTGACTTGGTCAGGGGCCACAGCACAAACCTTCCCCAGCTGCATCTGAGTCTGACTATCTATTCCCCAAGCCCCCAACTCCTGCTGACCCTCACTTTGCTGAGATTAAAGATTCAATCCTTTAATGCCACACCCAGCAAAACAAAGGTTCTTGTTTTGTAGTGGCTTGAAACAACTCAGATGCAAGACAAGGTTCATTCCCTCATGGTCTCATATACATGAATATGTGTGCATATGCCAAGCCTCTTGTATCAGGGTCCTCTCTCAAGCTGCCTTCTTTTCTTGATTTCTGGAGAGGACAGTGGTACAAAATAGTCACAGCAGCCACCCCTCTCATGTCCTTACAACTCAGTTACCAACCAGTGAACGACAAGACCCAACACCTTCTTCAGTGTAGCTCACAAGAGAATGCATCCTCTTGTCTCCCTGTAGCCAATAAACAGCCTAATGAGTGTAGGCAGAGACTTGCTCATTCGTTTCCTGGCCCAAATAATAACACAGAAACTATGTTAGTTAGAGCACTATTGGGACAATAGCTTAGGCATAATTCTAGCTAACTCTTACATCTTAAATTAATCCATTTCTATTTATCGTGTATCGGCGCAAGGCTGTGGCTTACTGGTAAGGATCCAGCTTCTGGCGTCTTTCTCCTTCAGCAGCTACAAATTATCTCCTGAGTCCACCTATATCCCTGTCAGATTTCTAGCCTGGATTTACGCTACTAAGCCATTGGCCGAAACAGCTTCTTTAATAACCAATGGTAATAAAACGTATTTCTAGCATACAGAGGGGACTCCCACATCATAATGAGAATCCGGTGTGAGCGCCTACTCTGGTCAGAAGTGGGGTGGAGTAGGCTGTGTCACGTGGGCCCGAAACCAAGTGGGCTCATTAAAAGTTGGCTCCCCAAAAGGAAAGCGTAGAGACAGTCAGTCCTTATTATCATTAGATATTACAGACAAGACTTGAGAGCATTTTTCTGAGATGAAAGGAACAATAACAGATGCCAAGTTAGTTCTGCGGTGGCCTCATCGTCTGCCTCCTTGGAACATGGGTCAGCTTCCTTCCCCATAGTTATTATTAGAATAAGTTATGGCTTGAAGGAGAGTAGAGTTGGGATCCACACTGGGCTGGGAATACTCCCAGCTCTGTCAGTCCCCAGTGGGGCAGTTACTTCTCCAGGGCAATCCCCATCTGACAAGTCAGTGTGATAATGGCACACAGTGGGCAAAGTTGAGGATTAAATTAGATGATATATCAGTTTACAATTGCATGACACGTTTAGTCCTTAGAAAATATTTGCCAGCACTCTTAGCCCCGACTTGAATATATTCCTAAAATACATTTATTTTCTTCCTCCAACTGTATATGACTCTGTGACAGGCACAGTTCATGATTTAAAGCCCTCAAGAAGCAACCTCGGTGGCAAAGAGATTTTTTTTGATCTGCTTGTTCATTTGTTTTTCTGAGACAAGGTCTTGCTAGGTAGTCTACCTGGCCTTAAACTCAAGAAATAGACCAGGCTGGCCTTAAACTTGAGATGACCCTCCCACCTCTGCTTCCCAAGTGCTGGGATGACAGGCGGGAGCCACCCTGTCTGATTTGGGTGAGAAGGTTCTAAGTGTCCCGTAGGAACTCCCAGGCTCCTTCTATGCTTAGGTTGCTCTTCCTGAAGCTAAAAGCCCAGAACGAAAGAGAGAAGTTTGCCTTCTGCTCCATGAAGGGCTGTGAGCGAATTAAGATCAAAGCCCTCATCCCGAGGAATGCGGGCATCAGCGACTGCACAGCCACCGCTTACCCCAGGTTCACCGAGAGGGCCGTGGTGGATGTGCCGATGCCCAAGAAGCTCGTTGGAGCTCAGCTGGTAAGTGCCCATGCATGCCTCTGGGGGGAAGGGGAGCTCAGACCTAGCTGAGCTCCTCTCTGGACACCTACTTGGCCCCATGACTCAGTTCTGGGTCAAGGCCCAGGGCACACGAGGAGAAAGACCACCCAGACCTCACAGCCTCACTACTGTCCCATGCTTGTTTCTCAGAAGACAAAGGACCACTTCCTGGAAGTCAAGATGGAAAGTTCCAGGCAGCACTACTTCCACCTTCGGAACGACTTCGCATACATCGAAGTAAGCAGAGGTTCTGTGGGGACCAAGGCTGCTCACTGAGGTGGAGTGGGTGGATTATCTTCTTTCTGTCTTAACGTGAACACAGAACCTGCTGACTTACGGGAGGGAAGATGGGTCTTGGCTTGTGTTGCCAGAGAGCTCTGGTTTGTTGTAGCGAGGAAGGTACAACGGCACAGCTCAGTGCCCAGGGGCCTGCTGTCATGGTTGATTTTCCATTGCTGTGATAAAACACCACGACCCAGGTAACTTATAAACGAAAGGGTTTAGTGTGGGACTTGTGGTTTCAGAGGGCTAGCGTCCACGACAATGGAGAAAACATGGTGGTAAGAATAGCTGAGAGCTTCCATCTTGATCCACAAATAGGAGGCAGAGGGAGACACCGGGAATGGTGGGAGTCTTTTGAAACCTCTAAGCCTGTCCCTAGTGACACACCTCCTCTAACAAGGTCACACTTCCTAATCCTTCACAATCCATCCCATCAAATGGGGACCAAGCAGTCACATATATGGACCTACGGGAGCCTTGCTCATTCAAACCACAGCACCTGCTCAGGTAGCAGAAGCTGTTGACCTCCTGGGAGGACTGGGGAACTAAGAGAGAGGCAGAAACTAGGGCGTCAGGAATAACTTTTAAGGACCAATTCATAGTCACCGACTTCCTCCAGCTGATTCCCCTCCGGAAGGCTCCACACACTCCTGAAACATCCTCACCAGGTGGGGAGCAAAGGTTCAGAGCATGAGCCGGTGGGGGCGTGTCAGGTTAACCTGTAACAGGTGGTGTTGTGATGAATTGTCAACAAGCTGCACGGGTTAAGAGAAGAAGGTTTTCTTTGAGTTTGGGAAGCCCGCAAGCTAGCTCTAACTTCCAGTAACTCTAAGGACCTTTGGATAAGAGTCACTTTGCTGACGTCCTGGTCCCATCTTCATGAGGTCCCTTCCTCTTTTCCTATCCCATAACTGTCACAGTTCTTCTTAAGGGACCCCTATTGTTGGATTTAGTGCCTGCCCCAAACATTTGGGATGTTCCTGTCCTGAGATCCATAATATTGTCACCTCTGTATGTCACTAAGCATCTTCAGAAACATCATTTCTAGATAAAAATCAAATTCACAGGTTCCTAATGGGCATGTCTTTCTTTTTTGGGGGGCTCACTATTCAAACCTACAGATAGCACAGGAAAATAATGTGAGGGGGTCTCATAAACTGAGCAGCCGCTGTATAACCAAACTCTGTCTTTAGTGTCTATGTAGAAACCACACAGAAAGGAGACCCTTGGGGCCTCAGCTGCCCCAGGATCCTTCACGTCTGTGTTGCTTTGGCCCTGCAGGTGGATGGCAGGAAGTACCATTGCTCAGAAGATGGAATCCAGGTAGTGGTGATTGACGGGAACCGAGGTCATGTGGTGAGCCACGGGAGCTTCAGAAGTGCCATCCTGCAGGGTATACCCTGGCAGCTCTTCAACTATGTAGCAGCTATCCCTGACAAGTGAGTCTATGTTTCAGCTTTTGGCCTGTCCAGGAACACAATAGATTCCTGGCTAGGGCCCTGTCTGTCCTGTCCAACCCTTCGTGATACTTGCCAGTTGGGATGATCTGTGCCTACAGATTGTGCCTACTGTGTGGGGAGGCCGTCATGCCCGTCGCTGCTCCCGCTAGAGGCAGGGCCGCTGTGGATGTAGGTCAGGTGGAGGCATGGAGGACCTGCTGCCTCACACCTTGGAAGGTTGCCTGACCCTCTGCCCCCGTCACAACACTCTCTCCCAGTGATCTCATCCCTGCCCACGCCTCCAATAGGATCCAAATGCTGGTGGCTTCTGAAGTTCTCCAGCTTGGATCTCTTTCCTAAACCCGGAACGTTCCTATCCAATGGGTGCTTAGAGGATGCCCCCTAGATGTCTCTCGTGGAACTAAATTCTCATCCCCTTGCCTCTCCCTTTCATCCTTTAATCCTCCAGATCAACACTCCTTCTGTTGTCTTTTTCTAAATCATCATTCTCCCAGACATTTAGACCAGAATCTGAACTTAATCCTGGGTATCTTTCTTCCACCCCACATCCTAACCCAGTCCATTGCCCTCCCACCTGGTCAACCAACACCATGACCGAGGGTCCAAACCAACTCTTTTCTTCCCATCCCCCATACTGGACGTTAGTTTGAGCTTCTTAAATGTGAGGATCCTTGGTAGCCTCTCCTCGCCTCTTTTCGAGTCTAGCACAGCTGGGTCCCCCTCCCTGAGGTCTTTTCCCATCCATCCACCATCCTCCACAGGAATATTGCTTGAGCCAGAACCAGGAGCCTTGGCGGATGCCCCATCAAGGAATCACACTTCTTGATAGCGGCTCCATAATGGACTTAATTTACGCTCGCTGAGTCCCTGAACTGTCACGTGTGTGTAAGAAAAACCCTCTGCAGGCGCAAGCTGGTGAGGGAAAAGGCCCTGTGCAATTCGTGTGGCCCCTGTAATACCTACGTGCTTTGTAGTCAAAGAGTGGAGGGAGACAAGCACCCGTCTGGACGTACTCTGGGGCCCTGGGGGAACTGAGCTCCATGTGCGATTCTGGAGAAAGGTTTTGCTTGGTCACATTTGGTATCTGTTCTTCCCACAGCCAGTGTTCCTTTCATGTCATATTTACATGTATGTATGTGGAAGCCCACAGGTGTAGGTATATATGGCTGTGCACACATGTGTATGAAAGCCAGAAGACAGCCTTGGGTGCCATTCTTTAGGCGCTTAGAGAGTTTTTAGTTTTGGTTTTTTGGTTTTTGATTTAAAAAAAAAAAAAAAATCTCTTAGTGGCCCGGAACTCTCCAAGTAGGTGAGGCTGGCCGGCTAGCAAACCTCAGGAATCTGACGCTTGTCTCCAATTTCCCTAGCACTGAGGTTCTAAACACAGGTGCCACACCTGTCTTTATTTGACGTGGGTTCTGGGGTCAAATGCAGATCCTCATAAGACAAGCACATTTCCTTTAGGCCGAGCCAGTTCCCCATCCCCACACTTCAATTTTCATGCACAGGTTCATACAGAGGAATGCAGCTTTCCAAATGGAGGAAGCACATTTATTATCTAGATCAGTAGGTCTCGGGCCTTTTTTGGCCACAGGACTTTTTCTTGAAATGAACCAGAGCACAGAAGCTGGGAGTGAGAAACAGCTCCCAGAGCTGCTCTGTTCGGAGTCTTCGCACATCCCTAGGAGAAATGTAAATAGTCTCAGTCAGTCTTTGGCTGACAGAGGAGAAATGTAGAAATGTAGTCTTTGGCTGGCAGTGAAAGGGTATCTCCAACCCCTCCCTGGCCTCCTGGGAAGCAGCGATTGGGTGGGGCTGGAGAGGTGTTTCTGTTCTGCGACTCAGGCCCCACCCATCCCCAGGACCACCACTGTCCCCAGGGCCCCAGCAACTCCCACCATAGACACTGAGAATAGCTTCTGGGAACCCCTCTGACCTTCTACCTGTGTGAGACTATGCCAGCAGGCCCAGGGGCTGAGTGGTCAAGAGAATAATGTACCAGGCAGAGAGGCCCTGATATATAAACCATACCAGGAGGCTGTGTGATGGGCACACCTAGCTCCGTGCCCCTCCTCTGTCAGCTGGCCCAGATACCACCCTGAGTGTATGACCTTCCTTTGAGTTCTCTGCCACAGACCTTCAGTGTTTATTTTGAGTCTGAACAATGGGGAAATTTCCTCCTGGGAGCAGAGCCTGAATCCACCCCAAGGATGTGTTTGCAGTGAATTCTCTCTCACTTAATGGGCCTCAGCTTGCCAATCCCTTGGGCCTTCACCTTTGAGCCTTCTTAAAGAGCCCAAGACAGCCTCTCGGCTGCCCTCCCGTTTTCCCTTATTGTACCTAGTTCCCCTTCTGCTCCCAGTGGGACAAAGCTGGGGGTAAATGCGAGTTCCAGAATCCCGTACAGTTTTTCCATGTCTGGACTGTGGTCTGTGGTTTCAGAATTCCGTGGAGTTGGGAGTCGGAAGCCCTGTGGTGCTTCTGCCCTGTTTCTGTTCTGAGGGCTGTACTCACTCCCCACGTCTGGCCCAGCATGAGGCTGCCACTGAGGAGACTGTTTTCTTAGCCTTGGGACCTAAACACAGCCCAAAGCAGGAAGAAGAGCCTGACCACTCCCCCACTTAGACTTTGGCAAATTGGATTTTCTGCCCCCTGCCCTCCTGAGCGACCCCTCTGGGAAGCCCTCACAGATAGTGTGTGTCACTGTTTGGTCAATATCCCATTGACAAAATCAGACTGATCTTGCCCGACCAGAGAGGATAGTGACACACAACGGAGCCCATTCTGGAAATGCAGTGATTACATGGTGTTCTTCCCAGAATGCTCTCGAACTGGGTCACACTCTTCCCGCAGCTGAGAGGAGGCTGGGCTGTCCCAAGCCCAGTGCCATCCACAGAAACCACTCACACAGACCCCCGGCTCCACGCTTGCTGCACAAACATTAGGGCCTGCGCTCAGATCCCAGCAGCAGTGTAAAAGGCCACAGCTGTGCCTGTGAACTGTGGGAGACAGACAGGAGGACCGCTCCGGTTTGTAGGCTGCCAACCCAGAAGTTTCCGTGGGAGGCTCTGTCATAAGGGAGAGTAAGGTGGTGGAGGCTAGAACAAGGCATCTGACATCCTCCCATGGTTTCTACATGCACACGACACACAGATCCACACACCAAGAAAGATGGGGAGACGAGAGAGAGAGAGAGAGAGAGAGAGAAATATGGGTTCCACAGGAAACCTGGCACAGGGCATGGTCACTGTTCTTACAAATTCAGCCAAGATTGTGGGAACTAAGCTTGTAGGTCAGAAGGTCTGCTGTGAGTTGGCAGAATGGTCCCTAGGGACTCCCACATAGAGCCACTGAAGCAGGTCTCTAAGGCTCCATGCGTCAGGCACCCTTGATGGCTGCTCTTTCCTCTTCCCTGTATCCCCCATTCTCATTCCTTCTTTGCTCCTTCTGCCTTGGCTTTTTCCTTCGCCGTATTTCTGTTGGTTTCTATCCCAAACATAGCTGAGATTATTTGAATGAAGAAGTACATATTAACTGGGCATGGTAATGTATGCCTATAATCCCAGCACTGGGGAGGCAGAGGCAGGTGGATCTCAATGAGTTTTGAGGCCGGACTGATCTACATAGTAAATTCCAGGCCAGCCAGGGTCACATAGTGATTCCCTGTCTCAAACATAAATAAAAATAAGTAAATAAAATCAGAAAGAAAATGGGGAGAGAGGGAGGGAGGGAGGAAAAGAAGGAAACAAACGCATAACTACATACAAAGACGTGAAATAGCATGAAACTATGAGAAATTGTCTTAGGGCTTTCATTTTTGCAAAAAAAAAAAAAACCACCATGACCACAACAACTCATAAAGAAAACCTCCAACAAGGCCACGCCTCCTCAGAGTGCCACTTCTCTATGAGATTATGGGGGCCAATTACATGCAAACTACCACATTAATGCATCTCAAGTAGAAATGTCTTGAATAAACCTATTTTGTGTGTGTGTGTGTGTGTGTGTGTGTGTGTGTGTGTGTGTGTGTGTGTGTGTGTGTGAGAGAGAGAGAGAGAGAGAGAGAGAGAGAGAGAGAGAGAGAGAGAGAGAGAGAGAGAGAGAGACTGACTGTGAGCCCCAGAACAGGACCTGGTATCCTGGTATGGCACCCTGAGAGAACATGCTCCTTACACATACTCTTCTACAAATAAGAGCAAGGATCCCTCTCTCTAGGCTTGAGAAGGCCAGGGACACCAGATGTTGGGGGATCCCTATCACCGAAAGGAAAGAGTACGTTGGATAAGACAGAGGGAGGATACCCTTTCTCAAGTCCCTGGCCAGGCCTGGGCACTGCACCTCGGGTTCTACCCAAGGCCAGCATCGCTCCCACATCTACCCCTCGCTGCAGTTTCCTCTCGCTCCTGTCGTCTGTCGTCTGACCAGTCCCCTTCTTTCTCAGTTCCATAGTTCTTATGGCATCCAAGGGCAGATACGTCACCAGAGGCCACTGGACCAGAGTGCTGGAAAAGCTTGGGGCAGACAAAGGTCTCAAGTTGAAAGGTGAGTCGGAGTGAGGTGTAAGCTGACCTCAGAACCAGGGGCAGATGGGGTGGAGATACCGTTACCCTTACTGCATCCATGACACCTTTTCCCACTAGGCTTGGGTAGAGCCCCAGAATCCTCAGCAGCGCCAGGGACCTCCTGGCCTGGTGCCAGCTGCTCACCATCCCTGCACTACAACACATTCATTCATTTTCCCCTGGGACCAGACACTGGCAGAATACTTCCAAAGCTTTTTACCCCCTCCACTCCACAAGCAGAAGCGCCATCATAAACTGCCTTTGTCAGACCGTTCAGCCTGGTCAAGGGCCTGCATCCTCCTCATAAGTCTGGCTCGTGTCTGCTTTTGTAGCATCTATTACAGTTGGAAAAAAAATCTTACTTGTCTTCTGAGACAGGAAGAGAAGAGAGAATTAAATCCCAGACACCCCTCCATGCTTTTGAGGGTTGCACAGCACCTCTTCTGTGATGAAACCCAACCCCGATTTCCTGGAGATACTGGATAAAGCCAGCCAGCTATATATATCCACCTGATGCTGATGTATCATAGATTGTTCAGAGCAAGACCCCAGGGAGATTTAACAAGAGGGAGCAGATGTGTGAGTGAGAATTACCGTGATAGCGACCACTTGGTGCCAGCCTCGCGCCGTGATGAACTTTTAATAATTACCTCCTGCATTGACAAATAACTCGGGCAGCGGGCATGGTTCCCTCCACAGAGGAGGAAGAATTCAACAGTTACCTAGGGAGATGCTTGCTTGGATACGGACCCTACCTTCCTGAGCCAGGTCCTGACTAACTATGCCCCGATTATAATGAACAGCAAAACCAGCTACCCATCATGGCAATACTTATCCCATTGGCAGCAGGCAGAGAAAAATCCTGAAAGATAAAAAGCCTACCACAGCAGCCAGTAGAGAGAGGGAACCTTGCTTCCCCAGGCCTATTTCCAGGCTTCTATCTGTTAAATTAAGATGCTGTTGCCCAGGGCTCAGATATACAATGGCCAGCGTCAAGTGGTACTTGTCCAGAGGTGAGAGGTGTGCACTGCCTTCCAGCCTGAGCCACTCCTGATGTATACATGGACCTCCAGGTCACTGGAGTGCAGGGCAGACACCATGCAGCACGGAAGCCTAAGAGCTGGCTCTTACTCAGTCCCACATTATGTGTCGTGCATGTCCTGGGAAGATCCTTCCTCCCTCTTAGAGCCACAAAGTGACAGAGCTGAGGATGAGATCTTGAAGACAAGTGCCACCGCTTCACAGGTGGAGTCCTAGGCTACGGAGACTTTCTGGTGCCCGCAGGTCAGCTGGACGGCAGGCAGGCAGGAATCCTACTGGCACCCTTCCCTCCCCATCCACCCCGTCTCCTGCTGTGCATGGCTCTCCTGTAGCAGACAGAGCCTCTGCCCCTCTGAGGTGGCAATGAGGCCCAAGTGATACCTACAGGCCCCATACAAAAATCCAGTCTGAGCACCAGCTGGGCTGAGAGCTTACCCAAGAGGGACACAGCCCAATGGAGCTGGGAAGGGATCGCTTCATCAGGGCAAAGGATGCTGACGGGGAGTGCTAGGGTGTGGCAGGCAGCGTTTTCACCCGCCTGCTTTCTCCCTTGACAGAAAAAATGGTGTTTGTCGGCTTCAAAGGCAGCTTCCGACCCACCTGGGTGACTCTGGAGACGGACGAACACAAGGCCAAAATCTTCCAAGTGGTACCCATCCCAGTGGTGAGGAAAAAGAAGTTATAAGGACAGCGGCCACTTGTCAACACCCCAGGCTGGACTCCTACAGCAGCCAGGGACAGAATGCCTGGGTCCCCTGGTTGTCAGCCCCGCTCGGCTAAGGCACAGATATCAAAGACCTCGGTGCTGCCACCTGCCCCCAACTCAAGTCTACCTGCGGCAACCCGGGCAGTGTTGGCTGATACTACGACCTCTCTTTCTTGGGTGCTTCTCTCCTGCCTGTGCCTCATCAGGAGAGGCTCGGGGACCATACAAAGAGACCTGGGTTGTGCTGCCAGCAAACAGCCACTGTGGCAGGAGTCTGACCCCAGATGGGAGGGGGTCCAGATGATGGGACCACTCCCAGATTTCCACAGCCACTTGCGGACACATTAAGTGGCGGATGGAGGGAAGGCCATCTTTACTCCTTTAAGCGTGGATAAGGCTTCTTGGGGTTAGGAGCTGGCGTGCAGACAGAGCTGGCCAGAGTGGCAGACTGTGCTGGGGAGGAGATGGAGTCCTCTGTTCTGAGAGGCTCCCTTTTCAAGACTTCAGCTGGTACATTGCAGTGGGACTAGGTGGCTCCTGGTGGCCCTTCCTGGGACTGCAGAACTCGACAGTGTTTTGCTCTGTTCACACTACCCAGGAGCATGGGGGAAGGCTTCTTCTGGGGCGCCGTGGTGCTGGCAGGAAGGAAGGACAGAGATGGTAGAGAGAGATGAGGTAGTCTCTGTCGTGGTCCAGAGGTGGAAGGCTTTCCTGCTGCTGCCTGTAGCCTCTGTGTCACGGCAGGTTACCGTGCCTTCCACGGCTGACCCACTTGTGATAGAGAAGCAGGGTCGGCAGAGGGAAAAGGGCTGAGCTGCGGTGCGCAGAACCTAGTTCACAGTGGTCTCCAGCCAGCCCCCTCTGACTCCGAGAGAGGGCAGAGAGAAGTTCACAGACCTGAGCCTCTACAATGGGCCTCCAGAGTCTACTCTCCTCCAAGAGCAGAGTAGACAACTCCAGGATATCTGAGCATGCTCACACCACGGTGAACCTGGGGTGTCAGATCTCCAGAGAGAGCCTTGGGGACTCCTGGAGGACATCCCAGTCCAGAGCTTTGCGCCTACATCTGAGGAGAGTAAGACCCGAGATGGGGAAGAATCACATGACCAGACCCATGAATCCCGATCTCAGTATACACTGCCACATCATGGCGCCTCAGCAGCTAGCCCGGGGTGTCCAGTGCTGAAGGAGCTGCCAGAAGGGGGCGTATCCCGTGCAGCGGGGAGAAGAGGTCAGAATAGAATGATCTTTTGTAAAGGGCTTTTTCCATCTTGCACCTCAGTGCACACTGCCCGCTCTCCTCCAGGCACTAACCCTGCCATCTTCTCTTTCTTCAAACTGCCTGCCTCCCTTGGGCATGGGCTGCTCATGACTGTGGAACCCTCTTGGTGCTATCGTATTCCACGGCGGTGCTGGAAAGCCCAGGGGCTATCATCCGGGTATGCCAATGCTCTTCTGGTGGGCCAAATTGGCTTTTCACGGGGATCTGAGCATGGTTGGTTCCGGCCCAGGGTCTCTCAGCTAGTGTGCACCCCATCTGAGCAAATAGCTCAGAGGAGCAGAAACTATCCATGTTTGATGCTCTTCTGGGGTATCAGGTATTCCATGGGGTTCATAAATGGCATGGGTCCCCTTTCCTTCCCAACCACAAATTCCTTCAAAGACTTTCTTGGTCCTCTTTGCCCAGCGGTGCCAAGGAGCCTTATTCCCAGAGCCCACTCCCCAGGCTGAGCCAAATCCCAGAGGGTCTTTCCCACTGAAGGGACCCAGCGTCTTAAGAGAGGGTTGCTTCAGTGGCCAACATCAGAGGAAAGACCTCTTCTGGGGAGATGCGTGGGAGTGGGGAAGGGTATAAAAGTGACCTCATCTTTTTCTTGTTGAAGCTTCATTGAATTTTCAATGCGAGGGGCTCACATTGTGAGCCACTTAAGATGCGATCGGTTTCCGGTGGCCGTGAATGTTGAATGTCTTTGGCTCGGTTCATTTCAGCAAATACCTATTGGAAAGTTCTCCAGGTTTGTACATATGTTGAACAGTGCGGAATTCTGTACAGAAAGGGTTCTTTCCTAAACCATCCACCAGAGTCCCTGGTCCAGGCATTTTCTTGGTAGTATAAATGTCTTTCTTGCTTAGAAAGTTGCTTTGTCTCTTGTGTTCATCAGCATTGCCACTGATTTGGGGGCCTTTGATTGAAAGGCTCCTGAAGGGCTCATCTTTCTGTTGGCTAAATAGCTGGTCCTTTCTCTGAAATTGGATGTACAGCATGTTTTGTATGTAAATGTTTCTTGTGGGTGTCACCATGAACAAAGGTCTATTTTCTATTTATTTATTGTATATGTACTTCAGGAGGAGTGAAGAATCATCTTAAGTATTGTGTCAGAGGATGTCCTTTGGAGCACTGGGAAGGGGTGTGCCCAGAGCTGAGGACATCAGCTCTGGTTTGGAAAAATTCTGCTGTACCATATGAAACATACAAAAAATGTCATTGTCTTGTCTGCGTAGTTCATTTCCTGGGACAGTGAGTCTCGTGTTAAACCATTTGTCTGTGGAAAATAAGATGGAAATCACCCAAGTCTGTCTGCCCCACTTACTTCCTAGTCTTGTTCTCAAGAGCCATTTGTGTATCCGAATCCCACCTCGCTCGCATCCCACAGGAGCACTGGGAAGAGCAGAGGGGGGAGGGTGTGCTGGCGGAGAAGACGCTATTTGTGTGATCAGGCAAAGACTCTTGCCTTATCCCCATGTCCCTAAGCCACCAGGATGCTCTCAATTATCCCTCTCCTACTGGGGAATCTGGGGGAGGCATCACACCGTGGAGCCAGAAGACCAACTGCCCTTCCTCTCAGGTCCTGACCACAGGACAAACTCCACGTCTGAGAGGGGCGTGGGCACAGAGGTAGAGAAACAAGGCCAACCTGAACCCCAGACAAGGGCTAGGGATAGGTGGAATGGGCTCCGGAGGGGAGTGAGGAGGCACACTGAGCAGAGTGAGACGGTCTGAATGACTCTTGGATACTGACATTTAAGAACAATGTAAAATATAGTTCCTTATCCATATTGGTCACACTGCATATTCTCCACGGCTGGAGGAATCTAGTGAACGTCATTGTTGACTGTGTGGATATAAAGCATGTCCCGGTGGGTTCCTGGGGACTGTGTCAAAAGCAACAAGATGTCCCCTGGGTCCACTCTGGTCAAGTATTGTTTCTTTAAAACTTTGGATCCTCCTGGGAGTTGCAAGGTCCTATAGAGCCCAGGGGGTAAAAGTACTTGCTGGTGTCCTCAGTTTCATCCCCAACCATGTACTGTCACACACACAAACCCTAATAAATACAATTTATTTTCTTTAAAGACCTAGTCTCAAGGAAAGACAGGAGAGGGAGGAGAACAGGGGAGCAGGGGAGAAACTTTAGCATTGGGAAGCAATCACGTTTGAACTCTTGTCCTATGCCAGACACCATGCCCCAAAAGCAACAGTAAACAGTAAAATATGCCAGGGCATTCCCAGGGAGGGGTGTAGCAGGATTCTTTAAGTAGGGAGGAATTTTAATGTCAGTTAGAATCACCACAAAGGCCAATAGGCTGGGCAGAGATATCAGGGTTCACCTCAGAGTCATGTAGGACAAGAAAGGGACCTTTACAGTCCAGCCAGGGGGTAGTGACCAGAGTTTGAAGACTTGAGGACATCCAAGCATAAAATGTGCTACCTTGCAAGAGGGCTGGGTAGGAAGCAGGCAGGGCAAGACACCAGATGATGATGAAATGATGGGTAGAGATGCCCTAAGATTCTCAGCCAAAAATGTCCCCTCCCCATCAGTTTAGTAGGGGATTCATTGTAGGAGTTTGACAGCCTTTCCTGTATCAAACAGTGGCTAAGAGAGAAGCACATGGAAGTCACATGAGAGACTTCCACAGCAAAATGTCAAATTTGCAGGTGCGTTGGAAATTACTGGAGCTTTGCGAATGAAGCATATTATAACTCTAGTAAGTAGTTTTATATTGTTTGGCTTATTGAGAAGATAAGATGAAATACATTTTCATTTTTCAGATCTATACACTTTTTTTTCTTTTTCAACTTACGCTGACATATACAAGTAAGGGCCAAATCAGTAACAGAGACCCCTGGATGAACTGTCAGGAGGCCTTTGACAGGTGATTGCCACTGCCAATTGGATCCAAATGTGACTAGAACGGACCCTGACGACCTTCGGTTGTTTCTGATACGGTCACCAGGTCCTCACGAGGAGGAGCTGTAGAGCACTGGGCAAGCTCCTAGCCCCTGTCTAGATGCTGGCTGGAGGCTGGCTGGCTGGCTGGCTGGCGATGCGCTCAACACCACCAGGGAAGAGGTGAAGGCAGAGGAGGCTCCATGGAAGGAGCAAGATGGCACTGCGGAGGGTTCTGTGGACATTGCCTCCTGAGGACCTCATGATACAGCCCGGAGGCAAAAATGAAGGGAGACCTTCTACAGTTTGGGCGGAGTCAGTGAGGGAGGGTCACTCCGAGAAAACATGGATTGGCCTTAGGTGGTCAGGAAGGTTACAGCTAAGTTCTGTTTAAATGCCCTGGTAAGCCATCTAAGGAACTCAGGAGTATTTATCCCAGTTACTAACAGGGCAGTCTTGGCTGGGCACGAAAGAGTCCTTAGGTGACAAATTCCTACCTCTCCATCCCTAACCACCACCTCGGGGCCCCAGATTAGTCCCAAGACAGAACTCTTGTCTTTTCTCCTCCTTCCTCTCCTCTCCCCTGGGCCTTGAGGATCTCTTTGTCTCTCCACGTGGCACACCCATCCCTCACTCTCCCCCACTTTGCTCATGAGCTCCAACAAAGCACCCAACCCAGCCCCTGGCCCAGGATCCTGGGGTTTGTAGCTTCTGTGGGCTGTCACCCTTCCCGCTGCCCCCAGGTGGTGGCTTCCTGAAAATAGGGACCTCTGCCTTTCTTATCTGAGATTGATTGCTCTGTGCCCGGGTGTTGACTAGATTCCCCTTCTGCTACCACCAGTGAGGCCAGGATTCTACTAGCTGCCTGTAACCCCAGCTCAGTCCCCGCCCTGCAGGCTGGGAAAATGGGAGGTCCTCACCAGGAAAAGCAATGGGATATGGGAGGGAGGAGCACCTCCTGAAGAAGAGAGTCCCGTGACCACAGACTGTGTTGGGGGTAAGGGAGGAAGAGAAGAGCGGAGTGGAGAGAGAGAGAGAGTTCCCTGTTCCCAGAAACTTCCAGAAGCACCTTTCAGAATCAAGACCCCTCACACACTCTGTCTGCAGCTGCTGCTGAACACCAGCATCAGGAAGGCAGGCTATTGGGACTGGGGATTTAGCTCCAGGTAGAACACTTGGCCTGACTCTGGTCCTCCTCACTGAAGGAAATCCAAGCTCTCAGCACCCCCTACCGTGTACACAACACATGCTGCATTCTGTTTTGTTTTATTTTAAAGGATGTGTCTGGGGAGACGGCTTGCTCTGTGCAGTGCATGTATGTAAACATGAGAACCTGAATTCACATCCCCAGCATCCATGTACAAGTCAGTGTTGGGGCTGGACACACGGTGCAGCTCTTGCAGAGGACCAGGGTTTGGTTCCCAGCAACCAAGTGTGGTAGGTTACAATAACGCATAACTCTAGCTCTGGGACATTTGACGCCCTCTTCTGGCTTATGCAGGAACCTGCACTCCACTCCCATGCACCGTACACAGACACACAGAGACACAAGCACAGACACAAACAGATCAAAATGAACCAACGGTTGGGGAACCGGAGAAATGGTTGGGTGGTTTAAGAGCACACACTGCCCTTCAGAGAACCAGAGTTCAGACTCCAGAACCCTTGCTGGGTGACTCACAACCATGGGCAACTCCAGCTCTGCAGGGGTGTGGGAGGGGGCATCCAATACCCACAGCCTCTTTTGGCCTCTGAAGGTCTGCACACTTGTAGCACCCTGTACTGGGCTAGTTTTGTGTCGACTAGATATGAGCTAGAATCCCCAGAGAAAAGGGAGCCCAAACTGAAAAAAATGCCTCCTCCGTAAGATCAGGCTGTAGGCAAGTCTGTAGAGTGTTTTCTTAAACTGTGATTGATGAGGAAGGGCCCAGCCCATTGTGGGTGGGGCCACCCCTGGGCTGGTAGTCCTGGGTTCTATCCAAAAGCAGCCTGAGCAAGCCTCGGGGAGCAAGCCAGTAAGCAGTACCCCTCCATAGTCTCCGCATCAGCTCCTGCCTTCAGGTTCTGCCCTGTTTGAGTTTCTACCCTCACTGTTTTGGATGACAAACTGTTCTATGGAAGTGTGAGCGAAATAAACCCGTTCCTCTCCAAGCTGCTTTTGGTCTTGGTGTTTCATCACAACTACAGTAACCCTGACTAAGAGATTCAGATATATACATAAAGAGAACAAAATAAATCTGTTTCACTAATTATTTACGAGGGGATGTGTGATGTGCTCGTGAGTACTTGGGAAGCTGTCAGGGACCAGCCTCAACAAAATTACCTTTCTTCCAGAGTGGAGGCATTGGGAATTTAGAAATACAGTAAAGAATACAAAGACGTAAACAAAAATAATAAAACACAGAAACACATAGGATAGTATCAGGAGGGAATTTCAGTGAAAATTCATCCGTGTTTAATTTTCAACAGGTAGGAGTAGAACAAAAGGACTACACTAATGTACAAATTGAAAGTCCAGGGTACAGTCAATGCTTGTGCCCCAGACTCTTGCCCTAGACCAAACACCCTGTACGCAAACCACTCCCTGGGTGGAATCCCAAGTTATTTCCATAAAGGGAACCGGAACTTAGTTGGATCCTTAGATTTTTGTTTTGGGTAGGAACCAACTACTTCCCTATTCCCAGAGCACAGGGTCCGGCAACTAGCCACACCTGTTGACAATAGCCTTGAGAGAGCAGAACTCTTGATTTACAACAAGCTGGGGCCTTTGAGTTAGAAGCCCAATAATCTCCAACTAAAAACAAGTCCTAAAGTCTCTGACCTTTGGCCTCTTTGGGTCTCCACAGAAGGTGAGATTTCAGATTCCTCTGGAACCGGAGTTCCAGGCTGTTGTGAGCTACTTCATATGGGTGTTGTAAACAGGATCTGGGTCCCTCCTCAAGCACAGCCCATGCTTTTAAACCCCCGAGTCGTCTCTCCAGCTCCATATGCGCCTCATCTTAAGTGAGCCCCAGAACAGTTGCCCGCATGGTCAAGTGTGGCTCGCTTTGAGAGTCACCTAGAGCGTAGGAAACAGGCTTGCCACGGGTGTGTCAAATGGGCTGCTTAGCCATTATTTAGCTGTCCAGCTACTACCCCACATTGCCACCCCCTCTCCTGTCATCTCCCAGATCCCCAACTCACTAAATTCATAAAGAAAAGGGACGAAGCAGTCTACAGAAAAACTGGTACTAGGTACCATCCAGAATAAGAGCAGAAGAAAATAGGCCTGGCATCCAAATGCTTGAGAGGGATGGGTAGCACTTGGGTGTGCTCTTCCTGAAACAATGCCATTGAGGTGTTCTCCCGGCCAGATGTCACAGCACTAAGGGTTGTGGAATGAGGAAGAGGTGTCAGAAGAGCTGGTAGCAAAGCCTGAAAGGAGAGAGACTTGGAAAAGGCTTTGTAGATATCGAATCTGCCAGAGGGCAAGGCTGGGGTCCCCCAGGGAGCCCCTGGGAGTCCTCAGAAAGGAGGTTGGGTTTTTGTGGTAGACTCCCAAAGAGCACAGGCAGGGGAGGGAGCAGGTAGGAAAAGCCGGGCAGATTCTCCTTCTTCCCCGTGGGAGGAAAGCCTGGTATGTTGTCCTAGACGTTGATAGATCTGTAATTGCAGGTTGAAGAATGCAAACAAAAGCTAATGATGATCATTCGTTCTACTCAAAATAAGATGTCTCCATCCCAAACCACTGCAGAAGATGAAAACAAACCAAATGCAGTCTTCTCGGAAAGGGGGCAGAAGAACCACCATGAGATAATACAGGTGATCTCATGGCCTGTGGGGCAGTGGGCAAAAGGGATCCAATCCCAGCAGCAGCCCCAACAGCACAAAAACAAGCTGCCCTGTGAACAAAGACCTGTGAGCATCTTGAAATACTTCAAAAAGTGATCAGAGATTGGCCATTTCAGCGCCCTCCCCCCAACTGAGAGAGTCTGGTAACTATGGAAACGTTGGTGGCTATTAAAGCCATCATCAGGGCGCCCACCACACTACTCAGTCTTTGGGGGGGGGATATTCATTCAACGTTTTCCCATGACAAGTCAATGACCTGGGGGACCGCAGGAGATTCCTGGAGACTAGACCAAGCTCTCGGAGTACAAATGAAGTAAGGGAGGGGTGATTATATGAACAAAGGGGTCAAGACCATGATGGGGAAACCCACAGCATCTGCTGACCCGAGCTAGCGTGAGATCACTGACTCCAGACTGACAGATAGGGAACCTACATAGGAATGAACTAGGGCCCCGATACAGGTGACAGTGGTGTGGCTTGGGCAATGTATGGGCCACCGGCAGTGGGACCAGGATCTAACCTGCATGAACTGACTTTAACTGACTTTGTGGAACCCATTCTCTTTGGAGAGACACCTTACTCAGCCTAGACATGACAGGGGTGGGGTGGGGGTGGTCCTGTCTCAAGGAGGTGATGGGACCAGACTTAGATGACTTCTTAGGGGCGGCCTTACCCTTTCTGAGAAGCAGATGGTAGGGGGTGAGGCAGAGAGTTGTGGGTAGTGGGAGGAAAGGAGGGAGGGGGAACTGGGATTGGTATGTAAATAATTATTTTAAGAAAGCATTCTAACATGAGCAAGGAACTCAGGACCGCGAGGGGTGCACCCACACACTGAGACAATGGAGATGCTCTATCGGGAACTCACCAAGGCCAGCTGACCTGGGTCTGAAAAAGCCTGGGTTAAAACAGGTCTCACTGAACATAGCGGACAATGAGGACTACTGAGACATCAAGAACAATGGCAATGGGTTTTTGATCCTAATGCATGTAATGGCTTTGTGGGAGCCTAGGATGTCTGGATGCTCACCTTACGAGACCTGGACGGAGGAGGGTTTTCCTTGGACATCCCACGGGACGGAGAGCCCTGATTGCTCTTTGGGCTGACGAGGGAGGGGGAATGGATTGGGGGAGGGGGAGGGAAAGGGGAGGCGGAGGTGGGGAAGAGACAGAAATATTTAATAAATAAAAAAAAAAAGAAAAAAAAAAAAGAAAGCATTCTGGGTTTGGTGGTGAGCAGCTAGCAGGTATCTGGCAAGTAGGCTGTTAAGGTCTACAGTGTTCGGAAAGCCCAGGCTTGTGTGAACTCAGCAAACTCCCCGGAGATTCTGCCAAGGACCCAGCCTCCAGCTCAGAGCTCCCAGACTGGAACCCTGTGGAAAGGCTCTTGACTCTCTGGCTTTATAGCACTGGGTGGGACCACTTGAAAATCTGCCTGCTGGAAATCTGTGTCAGCAGTAATCACAGTCAGCCTGCAGCCTCCTGCTAGTCACGGAAGATTCCGGAACTCTGCAAGCAAGACCATTTCACCTGGGAGTGAAGGCCGCCGCCACAGGCTCAGTCAAGAACCACAGTGGTGGGAACAGCAAGCTGTCCTGCCTGGAAGGGAGCTGTGTTTTCCAGGAAGATGGCCGTCCTTCTAGAACAATCTCTGTGGCCAATGCAGTTTTCCATTCCAGTCATTTACTTCGGGGTTTAAAACCACAGCGAAGAGAGTCTTGGTCCTCTATCTTAGTAACAGTTTCTACTGCACCAAGACCATAAAAGCAAGTTGGGGAGGAAAGGGCTTATTTGGCTTACACTTCCACATTGGAGTCCGACATTGAAGGGGTCGGGACAGGAACTCAAATGGAAGGAACCTGGAGGCAGGAGCTGATGCAGAGGCCACGGAAGAGTGCTGCTTCCTGCCTCTCTGTGGCTTGCTCAGCCGGTCTTCTTGTTGAACCAGGACCACCAGCCCAGGAATGGCACCACCCGCCATGGGCTGGGTCCTCCCTCATCCATCACTAATTAAGAAAATGCCTTGCAGCCAGATCTTGTGGAGGCATTTTCTCAGGTGAGGTTCCCTCCTCTCAGGTAACTCTTCTAGCTAGTGCCAAGTGGACGTAAAGTGAGCCAGCACACCCTCCACAGAAGAATGCTGCGGAGGGGACGCTATGACTGGGAAGTTTAAATTGATTTTAACCCTTCAAACTCTGTGTACGCACCTATCATTAAAAACAAACAAACAAAAAACAAGAAAAGCTGTCTTAGTGTTCCATTGCTGTGAAGAAACACCATAACCATAGCCAGCAGCCGCCTTGAGGGAGAAAAGAGAGCCAAGGACTGAAGACCTATGCATAGGGGGTAGGGACGTACTGTCCAGAGCTGGCATGTCATCTGTAAATGACATCTGTAAATTCCAGAAGGAGGGTCCTGCCTGCCTTCTTCACCTCCACTCCATCATCCTCAAGATGCCCAGGATCAGTGGGGCCCAACACTTAGTCAGGGAGCGAGCAGGTGAGTCTGCGGAGAGGTCCATGGAACAGGACCCCCAGGTAAATTGGGTGAGCTAGGGCAGACTTTAGAGGTCAAACGTCATTCCTTTGTGGTTGGACTTTGGAGGGGGCAGGATGTTAACTTCTCCGGGCTTCGGCTTCCCTATGTGTAAGGTGTGTGTGTGTGTGTGTGTGTGTGTGTGTGTGTGTGTGTGTGTGTAAAGTATACACATCTTTCACAAGACACTCTGAGCGCGGCTGAGCAATGAATAACTGCGGGAAAATTCTCCCCAGAGGACTGGTGGAGAAGACGACCAGCTGGCGCGGCAGCCAAGCACAGCCGGTCTCTGCTGCCCCCTAGTGGACTCAACGCTCAAATTGCAAACTAGCTCTTAAATGGGAAGACAGTGTTGAGAGTTGCCGACTGTAAACCCAGGAGCTGTTTTGTTTTTCAGGCTGTAAAGAAAAGAGAACGTAAAACTTTACATTAATGGACTTGAGTCTTTTTTAAAAATAAGTTTTCACACTGCTATTGCCTCGGTCTCTCAAGTGCATGGGCTTCAGGGGCGTGCCGCCACCTGATTGACAGGAGTCTTGGGAAGGAGGCGGGGCTCTCATTGCCAGTTACACCACTCCCCTTTCTGCCTCAGCCCACTCCCCCTTGTAACTGTAATATCACAGCTGCAGGGCTGCTGTGAGCGTGGGCATTAGCGCTAAAGCCTAGAACAGCAGTTCTCAACCGGATGTGGGGAGTGAGGGTCAAACGACCCTTTGGGTCGCCTAAGACCATTGGAAAATACATGATTCAAAACAGTAGCAAAGTTACATTTATGAAGTAGCAACGAAAATAGTTTTATGGTTGGGGATTGCCACACATGCGGAACTGTTTTAAAGGGTTGCAGTATTAGGAAAGTTGAGAACTACAGGTCTAGAACATGCACGCTGCTGCACGCAACTCTGCAATGGAACCGAGCGGAATTTCCAGTTCTTCCGGGCCTTTGCCTTTCAGACTCTGTGAAAGAAAAACCACAGTCTGATAGGATGAAGGCGATAAAAATGGGTTTTAATCAGGAACTATTGCAACAGAAGACAGAGAGCTGAGGCAGGGTAGGGTTGGTGGATGAAGATGGCAGAGGCTAACCCGGGGTGAGGGGATCCTGGCTTGCTGGGTTCTTGCTAAAGCATCGTGTCAGAGGTGGCAGGGGATGAAAACTTCCTCAGATATCTGCCTTTCCTGTATCTCTTCACTGTGGCTGGACGCCTGCCGTACACAGAGGTTGAACAGTCTGCTGTACAGCTTGGTCCCACGTACTAGGGCAGAGTATCATGGCTGCGGAAGCATGTGGAGGAGGTTGTTCATAGAAACGGAACCAGAGAGGAAGGGGTTGGGGACCAGATAGAGCCTTCAAAGTCACGCCTCCAAGTGGGCTCCTTCCTCCCACTGGGCCCTATCTTCTAAACTTTCCAGAACATCCTAAAATAGTGCCACCATCTGGGAACCATGTGTTGACCACATAACCCTGCGGAAGACATTTCACGTTCAAGCCACAGCCCATACGCAGTGCGGTCGGTTGTGGGGGTAGGGGATTCTAGAACTGACTTGACAGGCTTCTTGCTAAACGGGGCAACACAACTTTGCCATAGATGAATGCTAAAGACTGATGCCTAGTGAGCTGAAGGAGCCTGGCTGAAGGTTGGCCAAGGAGGAGACTCTCTGTCAGATTCCATCCTAAAGGAGTCAGGACTTCCAAACCTTCCAGGCTCCCCACTGGTTGTCTCTGCCGTTGAGTTCTGCCCATCACACCATCACAAGAACTCAGCCATTCAGTCTCTGGCCGAGGGGATCTGACTTGCCAACCTCAGATAGGTTGCCCCGAGGTCAGGTGCTCATCTCTGGTCCCCATGGCCACCCAGGAAGTGGAACAGTAAGGTAGGTTGAGCAAGCTGGAGCCTTGGGCTGCAGCTGATACTCTTAGTAAGAGACAGACAGGAGGCTGTTGTGGGCTACCCACCAGAGAAGACTACTCGGACCTGCGTGTAAACCAAGAGAATTTCCTAGCTGGCCAGCATCTACACCAGTTTTCCAGATCCCAGGGTAGCCCTGGACCTTTCTTGGGGTGAGATTTTAAGCACAAAAACCATATCCTGGGGATGACATACTTCAGTTAGCAAGAACGGTTAGCCAGAAGCAGAACTACGGAAACCAAAAAGCAAGGTTAGTCCATTTAGAGGCTTTCCGGGAGCTATGGACTGTGATAGAGGAGGTCTCTGTTTTCATTTTGGCAGGTGGTGCTGTCTACATCCTGAGTTTTATGGCCTGAATGGTACTTCCATCACGGAATCAGTTCTGTTAAGGTCTGGGGCCTTGTTCCAGAGACAGGATCGACCTGGCTTCAAAGTGCCTCTGCCGTCCTCCCTGGAGCCACAGCTGGCCCTGCTTTCTCCATGACGTCATCGGTAAAATCCTAAGTGAAATTTTGGTCTACTATGAGGACAGAGGCGCTACAGCCGCTAGACTGCTGAGCACAGAGCCCAGACGGGGAGACGGAAACAAGAACAAAGGAAATCCTATTTCTCCTGTGATGACATCAGTCCGGAGATGATGGTCAGAGACAGAGAAAGACGTGTCAGGAGAGGAAGTTCTTGTTTTGTTTGAGACGGAGTCTTAAGAAGGCCTGAACAGCCTCAAACCCCCCGCTGTTGCTGAGGGTCTTTGAATTGCTGTTTTTCTGCCTTCATCTCCCACGCATTGGATTATAAGTGTTCACATCACACCCATAGTCTTTGCTCGTGTGTTCTGGTGTGGTGTGGTGTGTGTGCACGTGCACAGAGTGCCATAATGTGTACGTGGGGGGGAAGAACACTTTTCTGGAGCTGGTCCTGTCTTTCTACTGTGGGACCCAGGGATCAAACTCAGTTTTTTGTTTTGTTTTTTTTTTTCTTTTTGCAGGTTTTCACCAAGTACTTTTGCCTGTTGGGATATCTAATCAGCCCAAGATCTTTCTTTTATAAAGCTTTTAACCATTCCCGTGGTTTTATTCATTTATTTATTCTAGAGGTGAGTCTATGCTTGTTAGCCCAGGCTGGCCTTGAGCTTGCAGTGTCCATCATCCCCCCCCCACTTCCCCCCACTTCCCCCCTCCACTTCTCCCCCAACCCCCAGTCCCATCCCGTCCCCCCACCCTACCCCCCATCTCAGCCCCTGAAAGGCTGGAAGTGTAAGCTGGTGCTATCACAACCTGCTAATAAGAATCAAGGCTTTACAGTACTCAACTTCATTTGGAAAAGCAAAAAAATCAGGATAGTCAAAACAATCCTGGGCAATAAAAGAATTTCTGGAGGCATCACAATCCCTGACTTTAAACTCTACTACAGAGCTACAGTACTGAAAACAGCCTGGTATTGGAGGACCAATGGAACCGAATAGAAGACCAGGATATCAATCCACACATCTTCCAACACCTGATCTTTGATAAAGCAAAAAATATCAAATGGAAAAAAAAAGAAAGCATATTTAACAAGTGATGCTGGCATAACTGGACATCAACATGTAGAAAAATGAAAATAGACCCATATCTATCACCATGGACAAAACTCAAGTCCAAATGGATCAAAGACCTCAACATAAAGCCAGCCACACCGAACCTTATAGAAGAGAAAGTGAGAAGTACACTTGAATGCATTGGCACAGGGAACCACTTCCTAAATAGAACCCCAGCAGCACAGACACTGAGAGAAACAATTAATAAATGGGACCTCCTGAAACTGAAAAGCTTCTGTAAAGCAAAGGACATGGTCAACAAGACAAAACGACAGCCTACAGAATGGAAAAAGATCTTCACTAACCCCATATCAGACAGAGGTCTGATCCTCAAAATATACAAAGAACTCAAGAAATTGGACACCAAAAGAACACATAATCAAAAAAAAAAATGGAGTACAGACCTAAAGAGAGAACTCTCAACAGAGGAATCTAAAATGGCTGAAAGACACTTAAGGAAATGTTCATCATCCTTAGTCAGAGAAATGCAAATCAAAACAACTCTAAGATCCCATCTTACACCTGTAAGAATGACCAAGATCAAAAACACTGATGACAACTTATGCTGGAGAGGTTGTGGGGGAAAGGGAACACTTCTGCATTGCTGGTGGGAATGCAAGCTGGTACAACAACCCTCTTTGGATGTCAGTGTGGCAATTTCTCAGATAATTAGGAAACCACCTTCTCAAGACCCAATAATACCACTCTTGGGTATATATTCAAAGGATGCTCAATCGTGCCACAAGGACATGTGCTCAACTATGTTCATAGCAGCTTTGTTTGTCATAACCAGACTCTGAAAACAACCTAAATGCCCTTTGATCAAAGAATGGATTAAAAAAAAGTGGTAATTTACACAACGGAGTACTACACAGCAGAAAAAAATAACGACAGCTTGAATTTTGCAGGAAAATGGATGGAGCTAGAAAACATTATTTTGAGTGAGGTAACCCAGACACAGAAAGACAATTATCACATGTACTCACTCACTGGTGGTTTTTAAACATAAAACAAAGAAAGCCAGCCTACAAACCATAATCCCAGAGAACTTAAACAATAGGACACTAAGAGAGACTTACATAGATCTAATCTACATGGGAAGTAGAAAGTATAAAAAGACAAGATCTTCTGAGTAAATTGGGAGCATGGGGACTTTGGGGAAGGATTGAAGGGGGGGGAGAGGCAGGGAGGGGAGCAGAGAAAAATGTAGAGCTCAATAAATATCATGGAAGAAAATATACTTCATACACATTTTTAAACCAAAGGAAAGGGAGCTGAATCTGTAATTGAAAATTCAGAAAAATCGTCATAAAGACATTTCCCAGCAAAATGACAGAATTTTGATTAGGAGAAATGGTTGAGTGGGTAAAGGCACTTGCAGCCAAGCCTGGTGACCTGAGTTCAATCCCCACACCCACACAACAGAGGCCGTGAACCAACTCTAAGAGGTGGCCTGTCCTCTGGCCTCACAGAGAATCCAGGACATGGGCATTGCCCACACATATGCTGCACAAATGTAGAAAAAAACTTTTTTTTTTTTGGTTTTTTTCGAGACAGGGTTTCTCTGTGGCTTTGGAGCCTGTCCTGGAACTAGCTCTTGTAGACCAGGCTGGTCTCGAACTCACAGAGATCCGCCTGTCTCTGCTTCCCGAGTGCTGGGATTAAAGGCGTGCACAAGACGCCACTAGAAAAACTACTCTCTTCCATGAGTAACAATATGGTGATGTCAGACCTCTCCAGAGGGGCAGAATGTGATATGCTGAGGAAAACCCCAGGACAGTCATACAAACATAAAGGCTGACAGAATGCTCACGGAGGAGAGGGGGGAACATTTAATTTTTTTGTTTGTTTGTTTGTTTTTTTGAGACAGGGTTTCTGTGTAGCTGGGCTGGGCTGCCTGACTCTCCTGCTGAGAAATGCTGATAACTGACTCAGCGCCAGGACCAATTTCCAGCATAAGAGCTTCCTGGACTAAGAGCCAGCAGTCTCGGGGACCCCAGAGCGAAGCGAATGTCCTGTCCAGATGCACCTGCAGTCACTGTTAACTGCAGCAGTGTCCTGAGTGTGAGAACAGAGGGCAACCATGGCAGAGGAGGCTTACGTAGGAGGCTGAGAAAGATACCCAGAGATGCCAAGAGAAGACTGTACACCAAGAATTTTGAATACCCTGAGTTGTGGGACAGATCCTTTTTGTTTTGTTTAGTGTTTATTTTTTTTTTCGAGGGGTGCGGGTAGGGTTTCAGGTGTAGCTGAGGCTGGCCTCAGACTATGTACCCTAGCCTGGCTGGCCTTGGACCCCTGATCCTCCCATCTCTACTTCCCCAACACTGGGATTGCAGGCACGCATCACTATACCTGCTTTTCCTACCTTGGAAAAGTACAGAATCTGCAGTTTATATATGAATGGCTTCTGTACACTTTATTTCTACTCTATGTGACTCAAAGGAACACCAGTAGCCCGCCCTCAGAAGGATAGCAACAGATCATCTCCCCAGGCTCACAATGTACCAGGACTAAGAAAAGCCTCTTTCTGAAGAGACTCAGCAGGTTGCATCCAGGACACCCTGAGCTGGGGAGGGAGAGGGTGCGGCTCACAAGGAGAAACATGAATAGGGGCCAAAATGAGGACAGAATATATACATCACCGGAAGCCGGTAAACATACTTTATTTCTGAAAAACAAATGATCAACAGTAGCCCCACTGGGACAAACTTCTGGCAGCAGGGCAGGGCAATTCTTTGCACTGCAACACTAACGGTGACACTTCCTATGTACCACTCTGAACTGCTTACAATCACAACTGAGGTTTTAAAGAATGTAGGTTCTTAGGAAAAGGCTTCTTCATAGAAATGTTCTTTTAGATAGGCTTCACCCTACGAACAGCAAACCCAGATGTGAGCAGCAGCACACCACGAGAGAACCATCCGAAAGCACAAGTTTAGGCACTTTAGCAAAGAAAACCACCTAGAAATACTGTAGATGAGGTCCACTTGATGGAGATTCTGCCGGTCCCTCCTCGCCAACGTCACAGCTGTCGGCCATGACCGCATGAGCCCTCAACTGAAGCACCCCTCTCCCCTCACACGAGGCAGCACAAACCGCGTTCCCTCTCCGACCACAGGAAGGCGGACAGACAATGGGTCCCCTGGACTGATGAGGAGGACTGAAGCCATCTGAAATGATTCCTCGGGATTCGAGTGGCATGTCTCGTGAACCCACACGTCCCGTATGAGATGGCTGGCCCCCTGGGTGTGCAGAGCCAGCTGCACGGCTCACACAGCACACTTATCTTCACGGACTGACAGTCAATGCCTGCCTCAGTCAAGCCACGGGTTTCCAGGCTTGCCTGACGAGAGCTTGTAAGGGATGTGCAAGAACACACAGCCGAGCAGTGAAGAGGCGGGAGTGGTACTCTGGAGACGTCAAGGACTCACCAGGCATAAGAGGTACAGAACGTCTATCAAGTTTCCATGTAGGCGATGCCACAGTTAGCATGACTTGCCAGTGTCCACTACCAGTCACAAAGCCTGGCTCCATATGTGAAGCCTTCATACAGTAACTGCGATACTGACCAGGTCACACACAGACCCTCTCTAGAAGACACGAGAATGTCGTCTGCAATGCTGGGAAGCTTGCCACCCGCTAGAGATCTTCCTTCCTGCTCCCAGCTCGATTATCTTCCTTGGAAGCCCGTGGCTTGGCATCTCCCTCCTTCTTCTTTTTACCCTTCTCTGGCTTTGTTTTATTTTTCTCCTTGCTTCCTCCTCCTTTGCCAGGGTACACCTGTCCCTCTAGAGTGACATCAGCACACCTGTCTTGGCCAACCAAAAAGTCCTTGATTTCCCAGGCATAGCTCCCATCCCGGAGCATGAAGATAGCACGGTCTGATCCCACGATGAACCTAGATGGAGAAGCCACCGGTAAGCAATGCTAGTTAATTCCGCACAAATACACAACACTGCACTGTTGGGCCACGTGGCTGCTGACTTTAATGTTTGCTGAACTCTAAACATCCTGTTTGGATCTAGACAGAAGCAGAAGCTCATATTCCTGGGGCACAAATGGTGCCCTTGTCAAGAGACTATAAAAGAAAAACTCCTTGGGGGCGGTGGAGGGGGCACAGGTAGGCTGACAGAGGTGGGAGGAGTCCCGTTTCTATCTTTAACATTCTGAAATGTCACTTCCATCTCTGTGTTACTTTTTTGGGGGGTGGTGGGGGGATTGGTTTTGTTTCCCCTTTTCCTGATAAAAATTTCAAGTAGCCAAAGATGACACCATATGAGAGCGACTTTGAACTTCAGATCCTCGGACTTCACCTCCCAAGGCTGAGATTACAGCCACATGCTATTGTGCCCAGCCATTTATGTTCTGAAGTCTCGAGTTATTTTTGTTTAACAAAATGTCTTCACTGAGAAGGATAAAGTCACTGGCTTAGAGCAGGTACTATATGGTTCCTCCTCAAGGCCCACAAGGGTACCTGACAAGCAGGCAGAAATCCTAACCAAGATCAGAAGCAAGCATCTCAGCTTATCCCCACTCAGCAGAGCCCAGGAAGCAAAAAGGAACAGCATGGGTCGTGGTGATACACAAAAGCGTGGCCAGAGGACACGATTCTTCTTCTTTTTCTGAGCACACCACACCTGCCCCATTCAGTAGCAAGGCTTCGTGAGCAGCCACCACCAAGACATGTCTCCGAGGAAGCTGCAGAAGTGCACTCCCAGGAACTCCTGCTCCACAGCTCACCACTTCCTTATTTTCTTATGACATCTGAAGACCTCGAGTTTCAGAACTACCAAGAAAAAGCAGGCTCGAAAAAAGGGGGACACTCATAGCTGGATGGGTAGGGGAGAGGGTGGTGAACACGGTCAAAAATCAATGAGTAAAATTGATATAAAGTAGAACCTTTCCGACTGTATTTTAAGATCATATGGTCTCTGACAATAGATCCTCTCACATTAATTACTAGTCACCTGAGACAGCTGCATGTATCAACAGCTACACCGTGGACTGGAGAGCCACAACTCACTCAGCCTTCTAAGAGGCTAAGCAATACAACTCTTTATTGAGACGAGGCAAAAGTTAAAGAGACAAAGATAAACAAAACTTTCAAAACCAAACAATTATTAAAACTTACTGATTGACTCCTCCAGAAAGTTTAAAGAAAAATATTTAAATAAATTTAAATAAACTTAAAAGAGTTCATAGACAGGAAAGGTCCAAGGTCCTTGGGAAGTCTGCCAAGAAAAAGACACCCTGCTTCAGACCCAGAAAAATCGGCAGCACACATGCAGGTCAGGTGACCCGAAGCTGCATCCCAGAGCTGAGGAGGCAGAGGGAGGGAGTCTGAGGCAGCTGGACTAAATGGCTAGAGCTACATAGTAAAACCCTATTTTAAACATCAAATGCACCCCCCCCCAAAAAAAAACACAGAGAAGCGACCTAGCCTGGGGTCTTTACCTCTGAACATCATAGTTGGCATTGAACAGACTCCCCTGCCACAGGCTGGTGATTTCCTCCGTCTCCTTCTCAGTGGGGTTCCCGGACACAGTGACAAACATCATCAGTGTCTTCCCTTTCTTTGTCATTTTCAAGATGCTCTCTGGCTTGCCTGGGTCTAGCTTTGAGAAGTCGACAGGTGCAGAGGGTCGCTTGTGCTCTGGAAGGTCTCCTTCTTCTATGTCGTCATCTTTCTGCCAGGAGAGGGCATTAGACCTGTCATCAGACTCTCCAATTGCACAGATACTCCCCAGCACGTCAGAAGCATTAGACCCTGTCATCAGACTCTCCAATTGCACAGATACTCCCCAGCATGTCAGAAGCAGGGCACACACCACCAAATTACTACAAACAAGACTTCCCTAACACCAACTCAGGGTTCCTGTGTCATACATTTTCTATGATGTGTTCACTCTCAAAGAATCTACCCAACATGGTAGATTACAAAACCAGCCACATCCAGGTATCTAACAAAGAAAATCAAATACTCTTACAACAAATCTCAAATACAGGCATAGTAGCTAAGGTACATAACCCCAATTACTCATAAGATCAAGGAGAAAGATGGAGAATCCAAGGCCAGCTTAAGCAACTCAGGAAGATCTTGACTCAAACAGCTGGGGGTGTGGCTTAGTGGTAGAGTGCTTGCCTTAGCATGAGAGAAGGCCTGGGGGGCCAATGTCCAAAACCACTAAGACAACTTTGTTTTTAAAAAATAACACCTGACAGGCACAAAAGGCAGACCATAAAATCCCATTTGTTTAAAGCATCAGGAACAAGTAAAATGAACGAGGGGTGACAGAAATCAATTTGTAGCAAATCAGAACACTGATTGCCTCGGGACAAAGACAGACTGAACGAATGAACATGAAGGAACATCTGGTGTGCCGGTCTGTAACCTCCTTGACTCATAAGGTGTGGTTACACTATCCAAAACTCACTGTGGGCTCAATGACAGAGTGCTTTTCTAGCATGCCCAGGGTCCTGGGAACCATCCCCAGCAGAGCAAAACAAACTCTTCGTGTTGCGTACTTAAAACCCGCAATCCACTGCGCACAAGTGTTCAATCCCAAGGGGGTAGGCCTGCCCTACTCAGTGCTGTGACCTAGCACTTCTGAAAGCATCTTCTGCGGATTCTAGGGACGGGAAACAGTGTAGACCTGCTGAGGGCGACTACAGCGGATTCCTCACGTGAGGGAAGATGCAAACATGGAAGGAGACAGAGTGTGCTTTGTGGGATCAGACTGGAGTTGTAGGCACAGACTGATTGGACAAGTAGATGACAGAGTAGATGGATAAAAATATTAAAGCGTAGGTTCCTTGAAGAAAACCCTAATCATTGCCTACGAAACCTTAAATATCTCTGCGTCAGAAAGAAGTGCTCAATGAATCACACACCACGTCAGAACGACACAGACGCCAAACTGAAGCAGCAGCTCAAGGGCCAAATTTGGAATAACGTGAACATGAAAAATAATGATTTATAACACCAAATAAAGTCCATACTGACATCAGAAATGAAAAGAGAAAAGTATGTATTAATAGTGGAATATCAATAAATAGCTAGTAAACAGAATAATAAAATAACTAATAAATAGAAAGAATGCACACAACAGAAAAAAGAAAAATCCCCAAAAGGGTGGTTGAGTTGGCTCAGTGGATAAAGGTCGCTTGCCTAGGCACACTTGATGACCCAGTTCAATCCCCAGGACCCACATGGGGGAGGAAAAAAATTGACCACCCAACCAGCTCTTTCTCTGACCCATGGCTCACACCAAATTAATATAGACTGAAAAGCTAGGCATGGTCTCTCAGGCCTATAATCCTAGCACTGGAGTTAGAGGGAGGAAAATGGCTGGAGTCTGCTGGCCACTAGCCTAGCTTCAGATTTGGTGACAGACCCCGCCATGGGAAGAAGATGGAGAGTGAGGGAGCAGGACCAGTGCCAGAACCACAGGTTTGCACCACACACTTGGCTGCATGCAGTCTAGCATTTTCAACTCGTTTCTCCAAGCCCCACAGAAGTCTGTAGACAACCAAGCTGAACTCTGTTCTTTCAGGGGCCTTGACAACAGCGACCATCTGCGGAGTTACTATAATAGTCTGTTTGGACACACCGCATCTCCAATCTGTGCAGTGGACTGCTTAAGTTCTCCACTGAAGGAATCAGACGACCTCAAAGAACGAGCAAGTTTACACATATACCAGAAGGCCTATGCCTAAGCTAAATATATATTTCTGGCTGTCGATCCCTCTGGCCTCCACAAAAAGCACAATCACACCTGCATTTCCTGTGCCAGCTGAGACTCACCAGTTTGAACACAAGAGTCCCCACCTTTTCACAGACCTGAGGTAAGGCCCTCAGGAAACAGTCGTGCTATTAGGAAGCTGTTAGAGCACTCCCAAATTTAAAGACTCCACTGCAGAAGAACCTTCTCCTCTCAGAGGAGAAGCAGGGCTGCTGGGGAAGGGAGCTCACATCTGTAGTGTCTACAGTCCACCTGCACAGTGCACACCAATGTGTGCAGCAGTGTAGCTAAGTGAGTCAAAGAACAGGCTCTGAAGTCGAGGGACAGAATTCCAAATGCTAACCTGCTGTGACCCTGGGCAAATTGCTTTGAGTGGCTTCAGGAAACAACAGTCTTCTCAGGGTCAGCCCTCAGGAAACAGTCTCCTTATCACCCAAGAGAAAGGATTAAAGTAGTCTGCTGTGTAGCAGACTTCAAAGCTTTGTTTACCCACCACCCCTCCACAGCTCCAGGGCACATGGGGGTGGGGGGGGGGGAGAAAGACAACTTGACAGAGGCAGGTGGAGCTCTGAGTTCGAGGTCAGCCTGGTCTACAGAATTCCAGGACAGGCTCCAAAGCTAAACAGAGAAACTGTCTCAAAAACAAAACAAAACAAAAAAGCATAGCTATAAAGATGGTCCAAAGGGAACTATTTAATAGCTATCAGAGGAAACAAACCCAACTTTTAAAATCTGTACTGATTACAGCTACTAAAATTATGTTTTCATAAAGAAAGACTAGAAACAGGGTTGAGATGATTAAGTATAGTATCTAGTGCTATGATGTCCGGGTAAGACTGCTTTCATCCCCTAAGACCCAACCACTCACTACTTCTAAATACAGCATAGGCCCTAAGGTATTCAAGACCACTCACTAGCGCTCTGCTTCAGACACAGCCGAAATTCAGTAGTTCTGATACTCGATACCGATTATGAATTGCACTCTTCCAAGTTCTCCCAGTTTTCCCAGATAATACTTGCAGCCGCTTGGAGATGAACGCCAACACTTCCATCATGCATCTAAGGAAACTACAGCACAGAGATCTGTACCAGACCAAACTCACAAGTTCAAGTGTACTGAATGTCAACCCGTTGGTCTCTGCTATTCTGCCCAACGCCCAGGTCTCTCTCAGACTCTTCTCAGGTCCTCTCCTTATCCTGTCTAAAGCAACCCCCTTCCCTGTGGCCTTCTGATGTGCTTGCTGCATCTTCTCTTTAGAGGAGCCAACCATTTGTTTCAGTGTACTGTACTGACCATGGCAAAGCTTTTCACAAGATAAGGTTCTCACCTTGGCAAATGAAAAGGCGTTGTTTACTAGAGTCCAAAAAAGACAGTTTGAAATAGAGAAGAGAATGAGAGGATTCCTCATTAGTGATACTCGCCCATATCATATTTTTCTTTTCTCTTTGGGGGAAAGGGTCTCCCTTGTGAAGCCCAAACTAGTTGGAAATTTACTATGTGGCTCAGGTTTAACTAAGGCTAGCTTACTTCTCCAATCTCTCAAGTACTGGGATGAAAAACATGCACTACTGCCGCCCCACTACTTCAAGCTTTCTGTTGGGTACAGATAACATGGGGGAAAAAAAAGGGTCCCCTTTCTTCTGGACAAATTCAGCAGGTGGCTGCTTTCAACTTAGGCCCAAATACTAATACGATATATTACTCTAATAATACAGAGTTAGCTACAAGTCAAAACATCAGCTTTGGAAACACACCTTGGGAGTTCTCTGCAAAAAGAGACTAAGTGCCCCAAGTTACCCAGTGGGTACAGTCCATCAGCTGTGCAAATCAAATATGATGGTACAATTGCTTTCGGAAAGGGGGAAGGCTGCAATGTGCTTTTGGGCACCTTATACACTCTCACTGGGACTACACACCCCAGTGCGTTAGAGTAACAGATCAGAAAACGGCCTCTCACAAAACAAATCCACTGTTCCCTTGAATGAAAAACCTGAGTTCCACATGAGATGCCTTAGCTCCCTCCACCAGTAAAATAAATCCACCCACAAAATTACAAAAACCCCAGCAGGAACACACACCAAAGGAATCGGAAATACCCTCTATATTTGGGAGGATCTCTATGAAAGCTAAAAAACGTTCTCAAGAGAGAACCTTCACAACCCACTCACTCATCATCAACAGGAGTGAGGGAACGAACGCTCTTCAGAAGTGCTCTCTCCCTGTCTGCAGGCTCAATGCCCGCCAGAATCAATGTAGAGACCACCGGGGCCCAGCAGAGAAAGCGTGGCTTGACTGGTGAGAAGCTAAATCCTAACTGGGGTAGCCGAGCAGTCATGGCTCACGGACACTGGGGAGAGAGGCCTGAGCCATGGTGGAATGAAGGCACGGGAAGGGGGGGTTGTCCGCAGTAACTTGAGTCAGTCAATAAGGGCCCTGGGTACAGGACAGGGCTAGAGATCGGGGGACAGAAGTCAGAGGGTCACAAGACCAAGAGGGTAAAGGTTAGAGAGAAGGGATCTAGATGGAGACTTGCCCGTGAGTAAGGGCAGCACGGACCTCCCACTGCTCCAGAAGTCGAGCCATGTCGGCATCATTGTAATCGCGGATGTCCTTCTTCTTCTTCCGCGGAGGTGGGGTGGCTTCGCCCGGCGTGTCGGCCGCGCAGGCCCCAGGAGGAGGAAAAAGCAGCAGATCCGAGGCACACAAAAATAGGAGGACCGCGCGCATCCAGGTGGACGCCGCCATGTTAGCCGCCCAGCGGAACCACGGCACGCACACCGGGCCTGCGCAGACGGCGCGAAGTCCAGGAGCCCGGCCCCGCCCCCGTAGTGTGCAGTACACTAGGATGCCCAGTACTCGCCCCCTTCGCACACTCAGGGGCCAGTGGCTCCACCTCCCACCCATCAGCAGCCTACCGCGCCCCGCCTCGTCCCGTTTCCTCCAGGCGACCTCCTCCGGAAGCCCCAACCCCCCCCCCCCCAGCCTCGGCCCCGCCCCGCAGATCCGCTCATCATCTGGCTCCGCCTCCTCCCAGACTCCGCCCCATGGCTCTAGGCCCTCACCCGGCTGGGCACCAACAGTTCCTCCCCTTGTTTCACCCTAAAGGCTCCGCCCCATCTCCAGGCTCCGCCTACGGCTCCTCCCCTTAGCCTGGCCAAACTGTCTAACCTAGCTGGATCCCGCTGGACTGTGCTTTTACGACGGGGTGGGGGAGTTGTTAGTAAGAAGTCAGCCTTTCTGTCTCTCATTCACTAACCAGATCTGAAAGTTCCCCTCAGGGCCTGCAGAAGCTGCCAAACAGCGTCCTTGAGGCCTCACTTTTGAATTGAAAGAGAGGGGGAAGATATGCAAACTGCCTTGACCCTAGTGAGGCCCTTTTCAGGGTGTGGACTTTCAGCCTCGCTCCCTAACAATTTCCCACGAGAACTTCCAGCTAAAAAGCTAAGGACAGCCAGGGCAACTTTTCTCGAAGGCAGTAAATAGAGGATCTATTGTCATTCTGCTCCACAGACAGTTCAGCCCACCAGTCTTTCAATATCACTGTCAACAACCTTTGCAAAAAGTTTTAAATGATTTAATACATAACCATTTCTTATTGTTTAAAGTAGTTCCAGTCTCAGCCAGGCAATGAGGATCCAGCACAGGCAGAGGCAGGCAGATCTCTGAGATCTAAGCTAGCCTGGTCTACTGAGCTAGTTCCAGAACTGCTAAAAGAAACCCTGTGTCGTTAAAATAGCCAGATGGTGGTGGTGGTGGCGGCGGCGGCGGCGGCGGCGGCGGCGGCGGCGGCGCGCACGCCTTTAATCCCAGCACTCAAGGCAGAGGCGGGTGGGTCTCTGAGTTCAAGGCCAGCCTCCTTTACAAGAGGTAGTTCCAGGACGAGCTCAAAGCTACAGAGAAACAAAGATGTTTAAACAAAAGTCTTATCCACTGGAACTTCTCTCACAGACGTAGGTGGAAACTGAGCGTGTTAGGGTGTTCTGGGCCATCCTGACTTCTTTCTCACACTGCCTCTTCAGACTGGTCTGGAGTTTCCATCCTCAAGGGCATCAAAAGTTCCAGGATGGCTCCTGGTGTTCCAGTCATTGGACGATCCGATGACATTCAAAGAAAAGGAAATGGGAAGGAAGCCAAGGTGAAGGGGGAAGGCCTTCCAGTGGGATCGAGGTATTTGAAACGCCCTATTAGGGAACTGTGCACAGCACTGCACTTCTGGTCTCTTGGGCTGGAGTCGGCCTCTCTGAGAGGGGCTGAGGAACTGTCATTTAGCTGAACTGGCTACTGGTCCAAATACAATCAGGCTTCTTGTGAAGGGAACAGCGTGAAGCAGAAGCTAAGAAAGCAGCTTCCTAGCAACCAAGCGCCTTATTGACGACCTCCACTCTAAGGTCAAATGCGGTGTGCACTTAGCCTACTATAGCAGAGGCTGACATTTCCATATTCACGCACGGGTATACATAAACACATGGAAGTTTTCTGTTGACATTGTGCAGAAACAACTCATAAGCAAAAAAAAGAAAGAAAAGAAAAAAATGAATTTTTTTTTCTTTCCTGAAATCATAGGGGAAATGTCATGAGCCTTCTCCCAGGGGCACACGGCTCCACCCAGTGGCTTGGAGCTCTGTCCTGGCACAGTCTTGCTAAAAAAACATGCACAGCTGTGACGGATCATGTGCTCTGCAGGGCGGGGTCACCCTGGTCATTCATTCTGCCAACTGCCAAGGTAAGGTGAAAAAATGCTGGTTGCTGGTTTTCTTAGCCCACAATATCTGGTTACAGAGAAGAATTTTTTTTTTTTTAAGTGTCGTACTTCAATCATGGAAACAAGTCAGAAAGTTCCAGGGCTACTGACTGTCATCTGAGGAGGAAACCCATCTGGCTCCCACTCCACTGATGTGAAAGCATCTGGAGCAACTAGATTTTAACACTTTGATGTTTTAAAAGTATATTTCGGTGTTTTGGAACTTGGACCAGGTTCAACTCTGAAGGACCTTATTTACCAGTGACTTGTTGTTAGGCTGGTGAGACACACAGGAAAGTGAACCTGCAGCCCTCGGCACTGTATCCGAGTGTTGTATGATATTTCATTTGTATTCTGACAAATAATGCTTGCCTGGAGATCATAGGACAGAGCTAGCCACTAGTTAACCAAAGAGACCAGGCCGAGGTGGCACACACCTTTAATTCCAGCACTGGGAGGAGGAGGAAGCCAGAAGATCAGGAGTTCAAGGCCACCGGTCTAAAGGAACCACACAGAGCCAGGCAGTGGTGGCTCACACATCTGATCCCCACACTCCCCACACGTGGGAGACTCATGTCTTCAATCCCAGCACTAGAGAGGTGGAGACGGGAATATAAGGAGGGCCCCCATTCAGCCTAAGGAAGGATTCACAGGGACAGCAGGCCCCACTCAGTCTGAGATTTCATAGAGGTCTAGTAGCTGCTGCTCTGCTTCTCTGGTCTTTCACAGCTTTCATTCACCCTAAGACCCGACTCTGGATTTTTATTGTTAAGACTAATTAGGATTCAGGCATCATCGGAGGCCTGGTACTAGCAGAGGAGATAAGTCATCTACCGTGGATTCTACATAGATTCCAGAAGGGGCTAAAGGGATCATGCCAATGATAAGTGTCTGTGTATTTATTTCGTGTGTGTGTGTGTGTGTGTGCACGCATGCGCACACACGCGTATGTAGTAATGATGTGAATGAAGGCCAGAGGTTAACATCCAGTGTCCCCCCCTTCATCACTCTTCACCTTATACACTGAAACAGGGTCTGTTCTTTAAACCCGGACTTTGCCATTTCCGCTAGCCTGGCTAGCCGGTTTACTACAAAGATTCCCATTTTCTGTTTCCTTGAGGGCTGACCAGTATTTGTTCAACAAAGTGCTTTACCCGCTAAACCATCTCCCCAGCCTCTGTATTGGTCTTGATTTTAGACTCAGTCAACTCTGGTCAGATAGCTAGTATAGCCATGGGGACAAAAATCTGCACCCAGGAATATGGGACATGTTCTTCTCTGAGGTCTTTCTTTTACCATGGCCCCATATGGGTTAGTCAGTGAGACTCCGAGTATAGTAACACTAACACTAACTGCAATATAGAAATAGATTGCAAAATCTGGAGCCAGGAGCACTCAGATAGCACTGGAATCCGAACCAGGTCTGAGGCCGAGCAACATAGAACTGGAGAAGAGGGGCCAGAAGTGAGACTGTGTTCATGGTCTAAATGAGGGGCCAAGTTCTGTACTGTGTACTCGCCCTACCTCCAAGTGCATCTTGGGTTTAAAGAGAGCATGAGCCTGGACTCGTGCTGACCTATGCTCTCCATGGGAAGCGGGGTAGCATGACACCTTCCAGCACTACCTGAAACCCTGCCTGAATAACATCCACATTTGAGAAACGGAATGACACGGTCATCAAAGAGGCTCAGGACCTGGTGGGAATGTCACTGGTGCCAAACGTGACCCCTTCAGCAATCGAATTGAGAGAAGGTCTGACAAAAATGAACGCCATCGGCACTGGCCGATGGACTATGTAAGGCATCAGATGTGGAGGAGGATAGATACCAGCTCTGTTCTTCACAGGCTGACAGGGTTGTGGAGGGAGGGAGACCTGTAGCCCCAAACAGTATGGAAATAGCCTCATCCAGGCTGGGCAGACAGCACAGTGAACACAAGACATGCCCAAGCATATCTAAAGGTCCAGAGAAGGTGTGTGAGGCAGCAATAGCCATTTAATCTATAGATACTAACTACCAGGTATGCGGGCCAGGAATGGTTAATGTTAGCTGCCTGTGGTCCCTAAATTCTGGGATTCATCTTTTCTCTTACTGGCCAGCAAAGGGATAGGCTATGAAATTATTGGCCTGTGCAAGCAACCTAGCCCATGGAAACCCTTGGAGGAAATCCTTACTCTCTTAGATACTGGAAGCTGAATGCTCAGGCGTTCCTGCCAGTGCATGGCTGGGCTTGTGCACAGCCTCCTCGCTCACTGCAGAAGCAAGAGGGAAGACGAGGGACTGAAGGCCGAAGTTCTGCCCAGGTGTGCAGTATACTGGACAGGATCATGATGTGCCAGAGGTCTAGAGGACACGCCAGGTAGGGAGGGTGCTGTATTCCATGGTGATTCTGCACCCCTGGCCTGCAAGGGGCTCTTATGCATGACCTGTGATGACAAAAGGGATGGGACCCCGTTTCCTCAGCTGTAAACTGTTCTCCAAGAGAGGCAGCATTTGTTGTTTTTAGGCTAGGTCTCTCGCCTAGGCCACGCTTACTTTAAACTCCCTATTATAGCGGCAGATGATGCTGAACTCCTGACCCTCTTACCTCTACACCTCCCAAGAGCTCGTGTGCACCCCCCACCCCCGCGTCCAGCCAAGAGTGAAACTCAGAGGAAGAGAATGAACTGGGATGTCTGCAAACACGTAAGAGGAATAGATCAACTGAGACCACTGTCTGTGAGCACAAACATAAAACCAAGGAACACAGCTCCAAGGGAAAACTATGGCCAACACTGCTCCTTACCACTGGGTGGCACTGTGTACCACAGACAGCTTGGTTGCTAGCCCACAAGTTTAGGGATGCAACATGAGGCTTGGGTATGAAAGCCCAAAGTACATATCAAGTGAATATTATTTCCCCTAAAAAGGAAATTCTGACACATTATAGCACTGATTAACCTTAATGAAATTATGCTTAATGAAATAAGATACAAAAGAACAGAGGACTTCAAATAATCAAACTAATAGAAGAAGTTGGGATGGCCAGGGACTAGGAGAGAGACTAGAACGATGCTATTTCTTGGGTGGGTGGGGTCACAGAAGATGAGACATTTCTGAAGACAGATGTTGCTGGACACAATCCCTCCACAGTTACTGCAAGGTGAGAAAGAGCAGGAGATTTTAGATTTGGCTTCCACTGCTTTGGTCTGCAAGTCACCTCTACTTCCCCCAGCATTGGTCAGAATGTACCAAAACGAGTCTGCCCACTTTGAGTGAAAAACTTGGTATGTGGTACTTGATCTGGGGTTCATTTTGTTATGTGCCTCCACTGTACAAACAGTAACTGGGGGCACTTGCTCATGAACTTGCCCCTTCTGGATTCTAATCTCCATAGGCAGAGGTTGCCTACTATAATCTATTTCGTAAGCTCAGCGTCTTGAATGGGCACATGGTAGAGGCCTAGTACTTGAGCTATGAGAAAACAATAGTAGAAGAAAAAAAAAGCAAAAAAGGCAGGTGAAGGTGGAACCTGGGGAGATCAGTTTAGGCATGGCACTATCTGAAAAATGAAGGCGGGAAGACCAAAAATTTAGCCTACCAAATGCATAGCTGCACCCAATTTCATGATACAAACCAACTGGGCGCAGTCCATGTGCAATATACTGGGGACAAGAGGCTTCTAGTAACAATAGAAGAGAAATTGGACGCCAGGGGCAACAACTGTTTGGGAACATATTCTGATCCCATAGCTTCCTGGAATTAGCGTGAGCACAAGGAGAAAGGATCAGCTTCTCTTTGGCTTTTTAAATTTATTCATTTTTATTTACGTATTCAGTGTGCGCATGTCAATTTGTGTGAATGCCAACCATGTAGTGGCCAGAGGAGATGATTCTCTTTCTAACATGCAGGTCCAAGGGACTAATATCAAGTTGTCAGGCTTACGGGAAGGTACCCTTCACCGGCTAAGCCATTTTGCTGGCCTCTAAGACTTGAGAGCTAAGGAAACCATTTCTTAGGACCATTCATGGGTTACCATGGAAAGAGTCTGCTCTGTTTTTCCCTTGTAGAAAAAATATGAAGGAGTAACCCTACGGAACCACTACTCATAGAGAGAGCCACTAGCTTCAGTCTGTAGAGAAAGCTGGTTCACCTAGCATCGAGACGATCTTCCGTAAGGGCATTTTTTGTTTATGAGTAGGATGACTAGCCATCCGGGTTTGTAACTGTCGTTCCGCATTAACTTATTAATAACTTGTCTAAGTGCACTCTGTAAACTACTGGGGTTTGGACAATAAATCTGAAGGTCACCCAACTTATAAATAACATTTATAACTGGCTGTGGAGGTCCTAGGAAGAGACAGAGGAACAAACATTTCCATTGGCTGAGCACACCCAGCTGTGCTGTGCCGGGCACCAGCAGAAGGCTTCAGGACTGCTCAGAGCAGAGTGCTTTTCTGGGAGCAGGCCCAGGTGTTCCAGGCGTTTCCTGCACACAGGGCCTGGACGAAAAAAGGGGGTGGCCGGTGGGGGTAGAGGACCACCTCTTCTAGCCATCTGTTGTGGCCAAGGAGCTTAGGAAGCCACTTAGTGCACCCGGCCACAGGGCTGGACGGAAAAGGCCAGTTATCCCAACTACTTGAGAAGCCGAAGGAGGAGGGTCAGAAGTTCAAGGCCAGCCTGGACAACTTAATCAGACCCTGTTTCCAGAATATATAAAAGTTAAATTAATGAATAAAAGTACAGTAGTTCAAGGTCCTAGGTTTAATCCCTGTGTCTGAGGAGGAGAGCCATCTGGGTCACCAGTTTCCCAGTCGATAACCCAGAGATAGCAGTGTTTACTTCCAGATTCGGGCTCATTACTTAACAATGGCTGCTATTATTCCATTATATAGGTGGAGCCAGGAAAAGGCAAACTGCTGATCAAGGCGCGTACTAATTTCTAGCCAGCTAGAACAGAGTCACCACACACAACCTGACTTGAAGAAAGAACTTGCCCAAGGCCACACAATTCCTGATCGGTTTTGGGGGAGGGGGGGAGACCAACCCCAGGAAGGGTCTGTCTCTGGTCCCCTTCGCTGTGGGGACTCGAGCGTGAACAGCACTCCTGTTGTTTCCACGGAAACCCACCCATAGGAAAGGGTCGAATACAACAAAGGGCGGGGAAGGGCTTGCATAAGTCACCGAATCTCAGAGATCCGAACTGGAATCCGGGGGAAAAAAATAGAGGGTAATAAATAAGTGGCCTCCTCCTCAAGAAAGCAAAAACAGATCACCTTTTACACTCGCTCCCTCAGCGGGGAGAAAGCACCAAACCCCGGGGCTGGCTGAGAGCTTACGTAAGGCCACTCGCGGCTGCGCCCCGGTGTCCCCAGGGTGTGCGCGGCGCCGGGGAACGGAGCGAGGGCGGGCCTTCCACATCACACGCGCTTCCCAGCCTCTCTGGACGTGGGGACCACCGGCCCCCAGGGCCGCGGTGTCGGGGCTGGGCGCGGCGTCCTCCCACGGCCCCCAGCTTCCCGGGGGAGGAGCAGCGCATCGCGCAAGCATCCGGGATCGGCGGAGGGGGCGGGAGGAAGGGCAAGAGGAGGAAGCGGGATTTAAACGAAAGGCGGTGACGCCACACAAAAGATTCCTATAGGCTCCGGGGAGGTTACGGCCGAGGTGGCGGCGGCGAGCCGGGGGCGAGGCGGACGCGAGGAGGCGAAAGCCGCAGACGCGCGCGGGCAGGCGGGTGTCCCCTGGCCTGCGGTCTCCGCCCTTCCTTTCAGTTGCTCGGAGGTCGCTCGGAAGTTGCTGGTTGACAAACATGGCAGGAGTCGGAGCCCGGGTCGGCCGCCACGGAGCCGCGCGCACCTTCTGAGCCGACTACACCGGGGCGTCGGATGCGCGGGGGAACGGGGATGGAGTCGCCACGACAGCCGCTCGCCGGGCGCGGGCCATTCAGGCGGGGACGGCGTGTCGCCGCGGCGCCGGGCCGCGCACTCTGAACCGCCAGGCGGGAAGGCGAGGCCGCCCAGCGCCCTGCGTTGCAGCCTCCCGCCCGACTGACTACGAGCGGCCGCCCCAGAGCCAGCCACGCCCTCGGCCCTGCGGCCGCCCAGCGCCCCAAGAGCCGGAGCGGGAGATGCGGCCGCGCGCCCCCGATCGTCTGCTCCGGCCGCCGTCTCCGGCCGGTGTCGCCTGGCGGGGTCACCGCGCCTGAAGCCCACGTGCGCCGCCGAGCTCGATCGCCGCCGCTTGGCGGCTGACAGCAGAGCCTGCCCGGGGCCGCCGCCCGCGCTCCTCCAGGAGCCGAGGATTTTGATTTCAAAGGAAGGAAGGAAGGAAGGACAACTCCCAGCCTTCCCTGTCCCGCCCTCTCCGCTCCGGCGGTCCGGCCGGCCATGCCCAGGAAGGCGGCGACAGCCCGGCAGCGGGGACTTTTCTGGTAGGCTCGTGGCGAGGGGCGCGGACTGAGAGTCTAACCGTGCCCCGGCTCACGGTTCCAGCGAGCGTGCACAGCGCCCCAAAAGAGCTTGCCGCCGGCTTGGGCCCGCCCCGCGACGCCCGGCCCCCGGCCGCCGCCGCCACCACCCCGATCTCTGTGCCCGCCGCGGTGGGTGGCATGATGGTGCGCGGAAGGCAGCGCGGCCCTGGCCAGCTGAGTCGCGGCGGCGGTGGTAGCGGACTCCCCAGCGGCATGCCAGTGCCCCCTGGGCGCGATGGCTAGTGGCAGTGCCGGGAAACCCACTGGCGAGGCGGCTTCTCCGGCTCCTGGGAGCGCCGTCGGCGGGGCCAGCTCACAGCCGCGGAAGAGGCTGGTGTCAATCTGTGATCACTGCAAGGGCAAGATGCAGCTGGTGGCCGACCTGCTGCTGCTGTCGAGCGAGGCGCGGCCGGTGCTCTCCGAAAGCCCCGCCTCCCCTGGCGCTGGCGCCGAGTCCTTCGAACAGTGCCGGGACACCATCATCGCGCGCACCAAGGGGCTGTCCATCCTCACCCACGACGTGCAGAGCCAGCTCAACATGGGCCGCTTTGGAGAGGCAGGGGACAGTCTCGTGGAACTGGGCGACCTAGTGGTGTCGCTGACTGAGTGTTCTGCGCATGCGGCCTACCTGGCGGCCGTGGCCACGCCGGGTGCTCAACCTGCCCAGCCTGGCCTTGTGGACCGCTACCGTGTGACACGCTGTCGCCACGAGGTGGAGCAGGGCTGCGCTGTGCTTCGAGCCACCCCTCTGGCCGACATGACCCCGCAGCTGCTCCTGGAGGTGTCGCAGGGCTTGTCTCGCAACCTCAAGTTCCTGACGGACGCGTGCGCCCTGGCCAGTGACAAGTCACGGGACCGCTTCTCGCGCGAGCAGTTCAAGCTGGGCGTCAAGTGCATGAGCACCAGTGCATCGGCGCTGCTGGCATGCGTGCGCGAGGTGAAGGCGGCACCCAGCGAGCTGGCCCGCAGCCGCTGCGCGCTCTTCAGCGGGCCCTTGGTGCAGGCCGTGAGCGCCCTCGTGGGCTTTGCCACCGAGCCTCAATTCCTGGGTCGTGCAGCCGCCGTGAGCGCCGAAGGCAAGGCGGTGCAGACCGCCATCCTGGGAGGTGCCATGAGCGTGGTGTCGGCCTGCGTGCTCTTGACCCAGTGCCTCAGGGATCTGGCGCAGCACCCCGATGGGGGCGCCAAGATGTCGGACCACAGGGAGAGGCTGAGGAACTCGGCCTGCGCCGTGTCTGAAGGCTGCACCCTGCTATCTCAGGCTTTAAGGGAAAGGTCTTCACCCAGGACTTTACCGCCAGTGAATTCCAATTCTGTGAATTAGCACCCCCCGCCCCATCCCCACATCTCCTCCCC